>NC_133324.1:594681966-594981966 GCF_042186555.1 Aquarana catesbeiana
ATTTAGGGACAAGCTGACCGGTATTGGATTTTGCTGGTTAGTAAAAATAATGTTTTTTTTCTGTTTTATTTTAGAGTGCAATTCTACGCAACAAATAAAACCAGTAAACCACTAATCTTATCCAACAAATGCATCTGTATGAGTTTGGCTTTTTCTTTTTCTGTCTGTTAAATAACTTATCAGACTGAATCTAATTGCTGGCTCTTAGCAATTACACCAGGCTATGTTCCCTCTATACATTGCATTGCTTTATTTTCAAATAGCACAAAACAATCATCTTATAAACTTATGCTTGGCATATTTTAAATGTATATTTTCTTTTCTTACAAAAAAAATAATCTGAAGTGATTGTGACAGGATGCTTCATTGGGAGTTGGGTTCAGTGTCTAGAAATAAAGGTCTGTATTATGTCAAGTTGAGAAAATACAGTTTCGAACTGTAAAGAAACTAAACTAAACTGAAAAAAATAAAGTAACAATGCACTTTGTATATAAACAAAACACAATTTATGTATGTACAATCATATTTGCTACATGCATTATAACACGATTGGTTATATTTATATTTCCCACAAATAGGAAATATATCTTTATAAAACATGAGGTGTAAAAAAGTTTATAAACGACTGTAAATAATGTTGTTATCATGAGCAAATACTAAAGCTGAACTTCAGGCCAACAGCTAAATACACGGATGAAGTACATCTACTGGAGCAGTTTATCTGCCAAAGGATTTGTATTTTTGACTGTTAAGTCCTGAGAGTTACACAGCTCTGGAGGAGAAGACTTCCAGAGGAGAAGACCTATTTTTTCCTCTGCTACAGTTCATTAATACTTTCAGACCTCACACACACCCTGTGACTAGAAAGTGAACAGAGAAACAAGAGACCAGTGGCATACCAACGGCCAGGGGGGCGGTCAGCCCCAAGCGCCACACATTAGAGGGTGTCAGGCTGGTGCCACTTAGGGATGTCAGGCATGCCCGGACTGGCCTTTGGGCACACTGGGCACTTGCCTGGTGGGCAGGGTTCCTGGTCCGTTACAGGCTCCCTGTCTGGTATCTGCAGGTAGAGCAGCGAATGCCCTTAAAAAATTTGGCCGCACGCCAACTTTGGAACTGCAGGCCAGGCTCTGGCAGGCTCGTCAGGCAGGACTCAGGAGTTGGGCATGCTTATCAAGGGCTTGGACAGGGGGCGGGGTGCACGGTGACATCATGGAGAGGTGGGACTCAGGAGTCACAGCGCGGGCTGCTCTACCCTTGGGCTAACTGACCTTCCTACACACTGGAGCCTGTACTGGGCAAGCCACGAATGATACATCAGAGTGTTCAGCAGCTTTGCCCTGGGCCCTGTCACATTGACCTTGAAAAATAACATTTATGACATGGACTAGGTTGGGGGCAGGAAAATAACACATGTATATGTACAAAAAAAACCCTTCTAAATCAGAATTGATCTACAGGTGTTCTCTTCCCTGTGAGTTGAAACCTAATAATCCAGCGTAAGATTAGAGTGATTTTTTGTGAGAGGCAGCCAGAAATGGCAATCTCTGACTATCTCTTCACAGTCTCTGATCATCTCCTGTATCATGCCCACAGTCTTTGACCATCTCCTGTATCATGTCCACAGTCTCTGACCATCTCTTGTATCAAAATGTAAAGTTGGGGGGGGATGCCAGATATTGGATTCGCCCCAGTTCCAAATGCTCTAGGTACGAGACTGAAGGTAATCAATTCCTATGCTCCCCTGTCCTATCAGCTTCAACAAAGCTAATTAGGCTGCTTCTTGTTCTTCAGCCTGAGCTCTGCTTTTACAGGGACTGCAAGTGGCAGAATCGGACTGCACGAATCTAAATCTTAATTGCGCTGATTCTTCCAAAGACACATACAAAAACATCATTGCAACACAGCTTTTTGCCATTGAGACTTTATGGTAACATCTGTTCAGTTCCCTCATGGCTCCTTGCTAGTAAAACAAGCCTCAAACCAGCATGGATGCTAGGTGACGTCATCGACCAAATGTGATAATGAACACATTGGTGAATGATATCACACAACAGCGCCAAGAATCTTTGAAAGGAGTAGTGACAGGGCAGCATTGTTGTGGGCAAGTGTCCCCCATCATGATTGATGCTAGATCTACAGTACATCTTTGGATAACATGATTAATGTTGAAATTACATAATGGGGTATAATGTTTTTATTCTTTAATTTTTTTTTTAGGCGGGGGGGATTTTTTTAATAAATAATGGTATCGCCATGGTATCTGTTTATTTACTATTTATAATTTTTGGGAATGATTAACTCTTACTTTTGGCTGCCAGGTCTGTACGTCGTATGGACTTGACAGCAGAGGGTTTTACACACAATCTGGTGGCTGTAGCCACCGGGATTGTGTGTGAAACTGACAAGCACACTCCTGCCTTGGTACCGGTGCCCCCCAACGTGCGCGCCCCTTGCCATGTTTTCAGGGCTCTGCTTGCCTATAAAAATCGACACAGTGGGTGCTGGCGGTTTGGAGGGGGGGAGAAGAGTGGACACACATCCGCTCTCCTCCACTTCTTCTTGTGACCCGGAAAGCGCCATCTATGATGTCAATTCTGGGTCAGCCTATCGGTGTCCCGGCGAGATTAGCCGGGAAGGAATGTTTTGCAATGTGATCTGCATTGCAAAACATTCAGTGAAGCCCAGAGAAGACATGCAGGGTCTTTTAAACCCCGCATGTCTCATTAAAGAGAACCCGTCACCTTTGTCCCCTATGCGATGAAAGAAAAAGTTAAGTAAAAACAAATGTGTAAAAAAAAGAACATAAAATGCCCCCCCCCCCGATTTTTTTGAGGCCCCCCCACCTTCACGGATACGCACGTACGAACGTAAACACATGCATCGGGGACACCTACGCACGAAAACGTCCATTGCGATACACATGTTACATATCACTGGGCACGCCGGAGTGAGAGCAATAATTCTAGCACCAGACCTCCTCTGTAACACTAAACTGATACCTAGAGGGGACTTTTGAAGCATCACCTATAGAAAATTTAGGGTACTGAAGTTTGTTGCCATTTCACGGGCGCCTGCTAATTTAAGGTTTGGCATGTTGGGTGTCTATTTACTCGGCGCAACCTTGTCTTTTAATTTTTACCAAAAAATGTGGGTAATTTATTGTGTTTGTCCTTAAATTCACTTTAGTTCGTTTTTTACTGAGAATTTGCATTTCCTAGACCTTTGCAGTAATATCGTGTCACATAAAAAAATTGGAACTACCACTATTTTTTTTTCTCTAGGGTGTCTGTGTTCAGAAAAATATATAATGTTTTACATCATCTTCAGGGCTAAAAAGGTTTTTTAAACATGTGTGCAAATAAATTCAAAAACGGCTCTGGCAGTGAAAAAGGTTAAATGTGAGGGGAGGCGAATTTCTGAGGGCCCCCTTATTCCTCATATCCCTTTTGGGGGGGGGGGGCAGGATGCAGGAATGAAACCCTTGTCCCTATCAAGAAGATGGTGACAAGATGTCTTGCAAGGGGGGCTTTGTCACCTCCCTTGCAAGGTACTTTACTGCTATGCTTTGATGGTTTTGTCTTCCACAATCTGAAAAACTGGTAGTTTAAATGGCGCATGTATAAATGGATTCCGTTTTTGTACGAGACTGTCAGCTATTTTGGGACTGGGACTACCGCTAATAATTCTGTGGTACCTGTAAAACATTATGGAAAATGTTGCATTCATATACAGTATGACATAAACGTTAGTGAATGCAGACAGTTGGATCACACAAAATGAGATTTTGCAGCATTTTTTTTATTGTATAATCTCCATTTAAAATCTCCATTACCTAGTTTGACACTTTATTACTGTGTTTTAGTCTCATTAAAAGGTGTTAGATGCTGCCTGTGTGCTGACATCAATTTACATTATCCTATGCTTATACAAAGTGACTCTTCTCCCAGCAGTATCGCAGCAGGAGCAGAAGGCAGGTTGGAAGAGCAGTTAATTGAGGAGGAGGGCTGAGAGTGAAGTACAGAGCAGGGAAAATGACATTTTCACCCTGTTGTTACCATTGCATTTGTAAAAGCTGGATTTTTAAAGGTAACAGGGAAATGTATTATATATACATATACTGTATATGTAATATGATCATTACACCAAAATTACCCATTTAGAATCACTATTAATAATTATGGTATGCCAAATTATATCTAGGCACTCTTAAAATCATAAAACATTTTTAAGGAAAAAAAATATATATATTATTTTAGCTTTTTTTTGGACAATGACTTTGATGTGATTTATATGTTACAGTGGTACTTTCAAGCAGCAAATGTAGGAAATTAAAAGTCAAACTATGATCTTACAGAAAATCTATCACAACAAATGTCATGAGCAGACGTCTCCAATTCACACAAAGTAGCTTGTGGCAGAGGCTTTGTGATCTATTATGAATTGCAAACTTATGTGACTCGCATCATTTTTACTCAATGTTATCTGTAGTTTGTTTATAAAATGTTAGCAGGATTGCATTAATATGCAAACAAACTGCCATATTAATCATCTATTGACTTTTAAATAAATATTTTAATTTGTCATTTATGCTAATTTAAAATTGAAACTTTTTTTTTGAGGATTTAAGAGATTTGCGAAGTTCGAGAATGGCAAACCTTTTGGCCAAAAAGTTTGCAGGTTATAAGGAACCAGAGTAACGAACATCTACTGTATAATACACTGCAATGCCTTTGCCCTGGTCAGAAAAATATAATTTGAAGGAATGGATAATCCTACCCCCCTTCTATAAAAGGGTGGGCTCACAATCCACATTATTAGTGGGTGCTAAAGCAGTTCTGTGAAGGGAGAGATATTATTTATTATTTATCTATTTATTTTGGTATTGGTAACTGTCCCACAAAGCAGTTCCCAGATCCCTGTATCTTTTTTTTTTACAATAGCTTGCTTCTTAGCCCTGCAAATGAATAACAAGATTTAGCCCCTATCGATTTCAATGGGTTTCACCACAAAGCTCACAAACTTCGAGAAAAAGATTTTCACAGACCAAGCTCAGGCAGATCCGCTCACCCTTAATGCTGTGTTTAAAAAAAAAAGCTACAATAACGTAAACAATATCCTGCAAGAAATCATCCAGGACTTTTCCAGAACCTCTCCCATCCTCTGGAACTCCCTACCCCAATATGGTCAGCTCCTACCCTGTTTGCCTTTAGTCACTTCTTGAAAACTCATTTATTCAGGGAAGCCTACCTCACTTCCACCTAAAAAGCCATACTTGAGTCACCTCCACCAGATCATCCCCTGCAGCTATTACCTTTTGTTGCATCTCTCCCTCCATTTAGATTGTAAGCTCCGTGAGCAGGGCCCTCCTATTTCTTCTGTAATTAACTGTATTGAAAATTGTACTGTTCCCCCTTATATTGTAAAGCACTGTGCAAACTGTTGATGCTATATAAATCCTGTATAATAATAATATTATGTTTTCCAAAGTCCTCCAAAAGCATTGCTCTGAATGTAGTTGGTTGGTTTGTTTTTGCAGTGTTGCCTAACCTACACATCTGAATGTATGATCATCATATGAGCACCTCAAATGTTATTTTATATTGTTTGGTTTTTATCTGTCAACAGAGGACAATACTAACAAAAGAGAAAATAGAAAAATGTATAATAGAAGGAACAGTATGTGGTTCCAAGGTTTCCAACATATTTTAAATAATCATTTTAAGGTGAAGCCAGCAAGTTTCTGCGGTAAAAAAAACCTTAAAGCGTTTGTTACCCACGTTTCATATTCCTTTTATGTGGCTGCTGTACCATGTACTTGTGTGAGAAAGTATCATGTTCTCTTTATATTGCTTCCTTTATACAAAATCCCTGATATTCCAGCCAGTCCTCTGCTTTCCTATTAAAAACTGACCACACTAAGCAGGAGAACACATCGTGGTCAGTTCTCTAGCTCTGCTGGGAATCCAGCCTGCTCTCCTCCAATGATCAGACTTGACCTGGCATGTCCCCAGCTGCACAATCATTCACTGATAAGATCAGTGTGCTGCTGCTTCTCCTCCCCCCAGCTCTTCTGCAGCTGAGAACAGAGGGAATGTGATCACTTATAAAAAAGGGGAAAAAGGTATTTATAATGTTTTTTATATCCATACAAAAATGTTTTGCATTCCATTTCTATTTTAAACAGAATGGGTTGTTTTACAAGGTGATTGGTTACTATCACTTTAGGCTTTTACTTGTTAACAAAATGTGCACTGGGGCTGGGTTCACTGGAAATATTCATGAGAAATATGGGGTGGACTATGGACCAGGGGGGACCATGTTTGGTTTTCCCCTGACAAGTCCACTAACCAAGCTGTTGTAGTCAGTGTATGTGTGTGTGTCACTTTCACACAGGCTTTCCTATCAGGTCCACCTGCCAGTTTTTCAGGTGGACCTGATCGGAAGCACCATGCAGCCCTATGTACAGTCAGGTGTAAATGAACTTGTGTTTGTTTACAATGTAGTCTATCCAGGTCCATTTTTTTCAGACCTAAATGTGACAGATCAGAGGTAGCCTGATATAAATGGACACTGGAGTCCATTTATACTTGGCCGCCCATAGAGCTTTCACAGGTCCACCCATGTCCACTGGGCACAGACAGATTTAGAAAAACTGAATTCCATCCTGTTTGGCTCCGATTCAGCATGGGATCTGCTCATGGGTCCCCTTCTGAGCAGAGCAAACTCATGTAAAAGGAGCCTAAAACTGCCAGATATAGGAGCCTGTTTCTGGTCTACTGCCATTCCCAAAAAGAAAAGTTACTTGGAAGAAGACTTGCTCAGGACATGGACTAAGTAAAGTTGAGCAGAAGCTTGTTTTGCTATTTATTATTATTATTATTATTATTCAGGATTTATATAGCGCCAACAGTTTACGCAGCGCTTTACAATATAAAAGGGAGACAATACAGTTATAATATAATACAATACAATACAATAGGATTAAGAGGGCCCTGCTCAGAAGAGCTTACAATCTAATAGGGTGGGGCAGGTGGTACAAAAGGTTGTAACTGTGGGGAATGAGCTGGTGGAAGTGGTAGGAGATTAGTTGGAGACGTGATAGGCTTTCCTGAAGAGATGAGTTTTCAGGGATTGCCTGAAGGTAGCAAGAGTAGGGGATAGCCGGATAGATGGAGGTAGCGAGTTCCAGAGGATGGGAGAGGCTCTGGAGAAATCCTGGAGACGAGCATGGGAGGAGGAGATGAGAGAGCTTGAAAGCAGGAGGTCTTGAGAAGAGCGGAGAGGACGATTTGGGTGATATTTGGAGACAAGATTAGTGATGTAGCTTGGGGCAGAGTTGTGAATGGCTTTGTATGTTTTTATGAATTTATGAATTTACTTTGTGTTTGGGTGCCTGTATATTATTTTTTCTTTCATTCTGCTGGAATAAACAGCCTATATTTATGAGCTGGACATTTCTTGTTACTTCTATTATATCATACAATACTGTTATTTGTAGCACTAGGGCTTTTGAATTCCTCTCTGATCAATAAACAAGCACAGTGTTGACTGATTCCAAGCAAATCTGTAATGAACTGGATGATAACAAAGTGGCAGCTACAGGAGCACCAGGTGTAAAAGATTACCGCATGCATCTTCAGTTTTAGTCAAGATTTACCAAGAGCACAAAAAAAAGAAAAATGAGGGAGCTTTGTTACACATAAATCAGCTTCTATTGGAAAGTAACTCTTTCTACCACTTTCCACCCGTCACCATTGCTCAGTGAGGCCTCACATTACAATTAGCAGCCAACAGGCTACCATGAAGAACCTACTATTTATTTTATTTATTTATTTATTTTGGTTGCAGGAAATTCTTTTTTTTAGCTTTATTTTTGTTGATTTTTTTTTATATTAAAACATACCAAGAAAAGAAATAAAACATAAAAAAAATTAGAGGTCCACTTTAAAACTCTGCAAATCCTTATTATGAATAACTAAATCAGAAAACCCTTTAACCTCTTAAGGATAGAGGCAATTTAAGAGGTGCAAACTCTGTAAATATTCACATTTTAGTAGCAAATTGAAGGACCTTACCAGTACAAAGTATGTGAAGCAATTGAGCAGTTGCCTGTCAGGGAGAAATTTATGCCTAGTCGGTGTACTAGTCTTGGTAGCACTGCATTAGTGAAAGTTTACATGTTCCAGTAATGCTTTCACTTCTCTGCAACAGCTGTTACCCAACAACTATAGTTAAAAAATGCCAAGAAACATTAAATGGATGAAAACTGACATATTATTGAAAATAGTGGTCTGGCAAAAGTGTGGGGAATCATTGCATGCTATTATAGCAAAAACAGCCATTTGCACGGATAAACATATAAATTAAGAATGTGAATGCTAGCCAAATACTATAATCTGTGTTTAAATAAATGTACTATATACATCTTTAGTAGAAGCAAAAAATAAAAGGAATGAAAATGCCAAGTTTGTTGCAGCTCGTAAAAACTTTAACACAGTATTCATGGAGTTATCATTTCCAAATCCTTTGGGACGTACCCACAAAGCCATATTAATATTTAACACTTTGATTAATGGAATCAGCAGAGGACAGTAACATTTGATTTTTGGCAAATTCTGGGGTTAACTTGTTTTTTAACACACATATTTTTTTTAGCATCAAAAAATGAAGCCTATAAAATGTTTAGTTTAAAGCAATGTTTTCAGATGACGTAAAGGACTGCCCAAATGGTAATATTTATATGTATCTAAACCAAGAACAACAGTGTCATACATTAACGTGTACACTTAGATATAGTAGTATAACTATTTTTTTTTTCACCTGGTGATTCTGCAAATTTGCTGTCCAACGGTGACAATGCTCATTTGCTGTATTGTATCTATGGAGGAGCAGCACCCTAGGACAAGAATTTTTTTAGGGCTACAGTACACCTTACCTTTTCTTCATCCCTATAACATGTGGGGTAAAGGTTCTATAGTCCTAAGACACTTCCTTATAAGGCTCCATGCACACTAGCATTTTTTTAACCGCCTCAATACTGGGCACTTTCACCCCCTTCCTGCCCAGGCCATTTTTCAGCTTTCAGCGCTGTCACACTTTGAATGACAATTGCACAAATAGAGCTTTCTTTTGGTGGTACTTGATCACTGCTGGGTTTTTTATTTTTTACAAAAAAAAAAAGAGAAATTTCTTCTTAGTTTCTGTCAGTAAATTTTGTAAATAAGTAATTTTTCTCCTTCACTGATGTGCGCTATTGAGGCAGCACTGATAGGCTGCACTGATTGGCACTGATGAGGTAGCAGTTATGGGCACTGATGAGGCAGCATTTATGGGCCCCTATTAGGTGACAGTGATGAGGAGGCACTAATATGCCACACTTATGGGCACTGATATGTTGCACTGATGAGCACTGATAGGCGGCACTGATGGATGGCACTAGTGGGCACTGATAGGTGGCACTGGTGGGCACTGATAGGTAACACTGATGGGCACTGATGGGCATTGATGGGTGGCATTGATGGATGGCACTGATGGGCATTGATGGGCAGCACTGATGTGCGGCACTGATGGGCACTGAAAGCCAGCACTGACACATCACTAATGGGCACTGATTCCTGGCACTGGTGGGCACTGATTGCTGGCATTGGTGGGCACTTATTGCTGGCACTGGTGGGCATGGATTGCTGGCACTGGTGGGCACTCCTGATGACGTCATATCTGACAAAACGATCGTCGGGACGCTGAAATCAATGGGCAGCGCCGCCGAAGTTCCTGTACTCTGCGGGCACTATTAACCCCTTCCTTGGCCGCTAGCAGGGGTTAAAAGCGCCCTGCTAGTGGCCGAAAAGCGCAGCTAAAACAACGGTAAAGCGCCGCTAAAAATATCAGCGCTTTACCTCCAACGCCCCCCCACCCCAGTGCGAAAGTGCCCTTATTTTTATGGAAAAAAAACTGTTGCTGGTAACTGGTTATAAAGTGTTAGCTGGAGTTAAAATGCAACTAAAGGCAAAGCTTTTTTTTTTTCATTTTGGATAGAGTAACGGGGGGTTATAATCCTGTCATCTTTAGTCCCATTCAGGGAATTTCCTGTCACTTTCTGTCCCATAGCCAAAACAGGAAGTGAGAGGAAATCCCTCCAAAATGAGGGACTGCCGATGTGTCACCAGGTACCCCCGGAACAAATGTCCTCATTGGATGTTTTCAGCTCTGTTAGTGTTCTGATCTCAACCCAAAATTTGGAATTTCCTTTTACTTTCTATGATAACGGTAAATAGGACAAAGCGAGAGGGGGAATCGCCCTCACGGGGGCACATCTAAATCTGCTAGTTTAACACTACCCTCTCCCCAGACTGACAATGCTGCTGTCCAAAGGTGCCTGTTTTACTACTTCATCCAGAGTGCTGACACACTAAGACAGGAAGTGTGGTAATGGCTGGATCACCAGATGAAAAAGAGGAAAAAAAACAAATTCAGCCACCACATCTATGGTTATGTAAGCTTTAATCTATTAAATTTTTGGTTTTGGATTTATTGCCGCTTTGAGTTATTGTGTATAGCCTTTAAAGCAAATCTAAATACCAGCTAAAACACCATCCTACCAAAGTGCAGGCACCACCTTCCATAATACTTAGATTTCTGTCCATCTCTCTAGGAGCCCCGAATGCTATAGCGTTTTGACTTCTTCTTCAGTTGAAAATAAACCCCACTACCTCCAACACAAAATCCGACCACTGTCTTTAACACTCAAATGTGAGAGTCCTAGTGGTCAGCAGAATTATTCAGACTGGAATGTTAAACAGTGGGTCTTAGCTCATGCAGGGGCATTGCTTAGCCTCAAGTTGGCAGTGGTTAACTCCAAGAAGAGGTCAAAGTCCTTTTTACAGGAGAAGGAGTTCCAAGCAAGGTGCACAGAAATCAAACTGAGAACCACGGAGGGTACATGTAGGTAACAGAAGCTGCACTTTGACACTACAGGTATTCAAATTGTCTACATCAGAGGCTTACTTTAAAAGCACATTTTTAGTCTAGAACAGGTTGTTGTAGACTAGCTCTTGTAGAATTATTCTGGCCTCTCAGTGATGGTATTCACCAACTTGCAGTTCACACTGAGAGCTAATTTATTTTTCTGATTTATTTTTTTTTTTTTTTTATAGAAACAGTTTTATCCCAATGATTTTTACATAGTCATGGTCTTTTCTCATTCCCAATTTTAAAAATTTGAACATTTAGTGAGTGGAATGAACAAGTCAATTTACGGTGTTCCAATAAGTGATGTTAAACAGTCACTTGTCTTGGTCACTTTCAGATTAGTCGAGTGCTGCATACACAGTACTGGTTAGGTGGTAAACAGCTGAATGCCAGTCACTGAACAAAGGCAACTGGTAAAGAGATCTTCAAGCTCAGGCAGATCATGATGGAAGAGCGTTTTCTGACCTGGTAGGCTCTCCTATTACTCTTTGGCAATTCCAAATGGTTTCTCTACCTCAATTTTTCCACAGTCTACGATGACCACATCTTTCAGAGGCTTGTCTCGGGAATCTGCCTTTGTGGATTCAATTTTTCTAACCACATCCTCTCCTTCTATCACTTTACCAAACACCACATGCTTTCCATCTAGCCAAGATGTCTTTACTGTGGTGATGAAAAACTGAGATCCATTTGTGTCCTTGCCAGCATTTGCCATGCTCACCCAGTGAGCACCATAGTGCTTCAGCTTGAAGTTTTCATCAGGGAACCTGTCCCCATAGATGCTTTTACCTCCTGTACCATCTCCTCTAGTGAAATCTCCGCCTTGAATCATGAAGTCTTTGATCACACGGTGGAATTTTGGTTTTGGATTTATTGCCGCTTTGAGTTATTGTGTATAGCCTTTAAAGCAAATCTAAATACCAGCTAAGGCCCCATTCACACTAGCGCGTTTTTTGATGCATTTTGCATTTTGCAGAAATGCACGGGAATTTTTTAACATGGGTTCCTATGGAACATGTTCACATCAATGCTTTTTTGTATCTCTGCGTTTTTGGAAAGGGTCGGGGACTTTTTTTCATGCAAAAAGCAGCGTTTTGCATGTAATGGTTTTCAATGGACAAGCATCAAAAACGCAAGTGCACCATTTTTGCAGCGTTTTTGATGCGTTTTTGGTGCGTTTTTGGTGCGTTTTTGCCGTTTTTTTTTTTTTTTTTTTTGTAATTTTTTTTTGACTGTAAAAAAAAATGAAAAAAAAAAAAACGCAAAACGCAAATCGCTGCAAAAACGCGGCAAAAACGCGGCAAAAACGCGGCTCAAAAACGTGGCAAGCATGAAAAAAAAACCTCCAAAAACGCTCAAAAGCAACATGCATAGGTGTGAATCGAGCCTAAAACACCATCCTACCAAAGTGCAGGCACCACCTTCCATAATACTTAGATTTCTGTCCATATCTCTAGGAGCCTCGAATGCTATAGCGTTTTGACTTCTTCTTCAGTTGAAAATAAACCCCACTACCTCCAACACAAAATCCGACCACTGTCTTTAACACTCAAATGTGAGAGTCCTAGTGGTCAGCAGAATTATTCAGACTGGAATGTTAAACAGTGGGTCTTAGCTCATGCAGGGGCATTGCTTAGCCTCAAGTTGGCAGTGGTTAACTCCAAGAAGAGGTCAAGGTCCTTTTTACAGGAGAAGGAGTTCCAAGCATGGTGCACAGAAATCAAACTGAGAACCACGGAGGGTACATGTAGGTAACTGAAGCTGCACTTTGACACTACAGGTATTCAAATTGTCTACATCAGAGGCTTACTTTAAAAGCAAATTTTTAGTCTAGAACAGGTTTTTGTAGACTAGCTCTTGTAGAATTATTCTGGCCTCCCAGTGATGGTATTCACCAACTTGCAGTTCACATTGAGAGCTAATTTATTTTTCTGATTTGAATGTATCAGTAGTAAAAAAAAAAAAAATTGCAAAGTGGGTTTTAGGACACCTATTACAAGGACAGAAAATTAGAGGGAATCTCCCCAATGGAGACACACACACACAATGGTTAAAACCTGACAACAGTTCAAATATTGCTTCTCTTTTTTATGTCGTCTCAGTTTTAATGGTTTCCCTCACTTGTAGTCCTGATAAGACCTGATCCCAATGTTCCTTTCTTTACTAAACAAGTTGTTTTTTAACCACTTGCTGACCACCCTGTAGCAGTTTTACTGCTACAGGGTGGCAGCTCTGCACAGGATCATGTATAGATACGTGATCCTGCACTCCCGCCTGCAGGGGGCACACACATGCTGATGGCGGGCAGCTTGTGCTGTGATTATTCACAGCAGAAGCTGATCTGCAGGTGCCAGGCACTCTTTGTCCTCAGGCACCCACCGATCATCATTGAACAACACAGAACAGGGATCTTCCCATGTAAACAAGGCAGATCGTCGTTCTGACAGGGGGAAGGGATGGATTCTGTGTTCCTGCAAACCAGGGACTAGAATCCATCTCTTCCCCTAGTAAAAGCAGCACACACATGTCACATAAACACTGGCTAAGCACACAGTTAACCCTCTGATAGCCCTAGATGCTTGACCCCTTCCCAGCCAATGTCATTAGTACAGTGACAATGCATATTTTTAGCACCAATCACTGTATTAGTGTCACTGGTTCCCGCAAAGTTTCAAAAGTGTCAGTTAGTGTCCAATTGTCTACCACAATGTTCTACAATGTAGCAGAATATATCCTGGCCTAAACTTATGAAGAAATTAGATTTTTTCATTTTTTTATTTTTTTTATTTATTCTTTTCAAAATTGTCTGTCTTTTTTTGTTTATAGCTCAAAAAAAAACCCCCAAAAAACCCGCAGTGGTGATGAAATACTACAAAAAGAAAGCTCTATTTGTGGAAAAAAAATGACATAAAATAAATTTATGTACAATGTTTCAGTACCGCACATTTGTCAGTTAAACTAACGCAGTGCCGTATCGCAAAAAATTGCCTGATCATGAAGGTAAATCTTCCAGAGGTCGTGGTTAAGCGGTTACATAAACGTTAAAGAATTCTTAGACACTTAAATATCAAGACCTTTGCTGAATTAATGAATAAAGTTGTTTTTTTTTTTTCTAATGGGGTTCGACTTTTGTTTTTTGACAAAATAAAATCATACAAGATCTACCAAACTGGAATATATAATTATAGTTTTTTTTTTATTTTTTATTATTGTTACAGTTTTTATCTAGCTAGAGCGACTCCTGCATATATCATCAAATGTACTGACTAACTTGACAATAATAGATGCAATAAAACTATAAAGTCACTGCTTTTGTTGGGTTCCAGTTATGTGAGAGTTTACGTCACAATAAGAACTACATGTTTTTTGTTTCCTGGCAGCTATTTAGGCAATTAGGATGTGGAGAGAACATAAAGGAGGGAGTGGCAGGTTCTATCAACATCTAAGATCCTCGGCATGATGTGGTTAAGCTACAAACCTAGCATTAATATGAACAAAGGTTGGAAGGGAGGAAAGTTTTTGAGGGTCCCTGATAACAAAAACTCTAAATCCTGCAGCAACTGCTACCTTTGACAACTTCAATATGAAAAACAGCCAGGGATAAATCTATAGGTTACGTCACATAAAATACTCATTTAACTCCTGCATTACTCATATACAATTTAACATCCTCAGAACAGTTGCATCTAGAGTGATTTGTGAAAATAATTTGTCCTATATACCTTATATTATTACAATCACAATAAGTTGCTTTTATTTACAAGAAGTAGACCCAGACTGTGGAAACTAAATACATGGGAATCCATTTTACTTTTTTAAAGATGTTTTAAAAATCTTTATAGATATATTTGTGAAAGTTATTTAAAGTGGTTCTAAAGGTTGAAGGTTTTTTACCTTAAGCCATTGGCTCCTACTGCTGTCAATCACAGCCAGTGAGGAGTGAGTGGGGACAGGGCAGAGCCACACTCTGTGGATACACAGAGCCAACTCAGGAGCAAGCCCGCAGGAGTGCCCTATAGCAAGCAGCTTGCTATGGTGAGCACATGACGGGGAGGGGGGGTAGCCAGGAGCGCCGGTGGGGGACCCGAGAAGAGGAAGACCATTGCACAGAGCAGGCAAGTATGACATGTTTGTTTTTTTATAAATATGAATGTTTACAATCACTTTAACCACTTCAGCCCTGGAAGATTTGGCTGCTCAATGACCAGGCCATTTTTTGCGATATGGCACTGTGTCGTTTTAACTGACAATTGCACGGTCGTGCGACGCTGTACCCAATCAAAATTCATGTCCTTTTTTTCCCACAAATAGAGCTTTCTTTTGGTGGTATTTGATCATCTCTGCGGTTTTTATTTTTTGTGCTATAAACAAAAAAAGAGCGTAAATTTAAAAAAAAAACAATATTTTGCTATAATAAATAGCCCCAATTCTTTTTAAAAAAGCTAATTTTTTCCTGAGTTTAGGTCGATATGTATTCTTCTACATATTTTTGGTAATAAAAATCGTAATAAACATATACTGATTGGTTTGCCCAAAAGTTATAGCATCTACAAAATAGGGGATAGATTTATGTAATTTTTATTATTATTATTTTTTTTTTACTAGGAATGGTGGTGATCAGTGATTTTTATCAGGCCTGCGACCATATAGCGGACAGATCGGACACTTTTGACACATTTTTGGGACCACTGACAATTATAAAGTGATCAGTGCTATAAAAATGCACTGATTACTGTGTAAATGTCACTGGCAGGGAAGGGGTTAACACTAGGGGGCGATCAAGAGGTTAACTGTGTGTGTGCTCTAACTGTGGGGGGATGGGAGTGACTGGAGGAAATGACAGATCATTTTTCCTAGCTAGCAGGAACTCACGATCTGTCTCTCCTCTCCTCACAGAACAGGGATGTGTGTGTTTACAGAAACACACACATCCCTATTCTGGCTCTCATGCCCATGATCACGCGTGGTCAGTGGTCATCGCGACTGCCGTCCACACGCATCGGCACCCCCCGCAGTGCAGCAGGTGCGCACGTGACTGCTATTCCGCTTAAAGGGACCGACATACAGCTACGATGGTTCGCGGTATCGTGCCGACCTGCCGCCGTATAATGACGGCGGCTGGTCGGCAAGTAATTTAAAATGTTTTTAGGCATAGCTTAGAAAAAAAAAACCTAAAAAGTTAAAGTCTGATGTAATCTAACATTTCCCCCCAGTTTTTTTAAGAAAACTGACCTTTCTATAATTTTTTTATTTACCTTTTTATAAATGTTTTTGTCTGGCCTTGCCCAGGCCACGATTCTCACCTAGGCAAGAATGATGTAACATGGTGCTGTGCCATTGTAGGGCTGGCTGCAGGAACCAGGAAGAGGCAGCCAGCTCTCGGTGACATAAACACTAAGGGTGGTGACTTGAGATGGGACCTGAAATTGGAGAGCGGGGTGCCGGAAGAGCAAAATGTTGGATTTATTTGGCTTGTAAGTATATTATTACAGTATAGAACACCAAAGGTAGGTGGGGAAAAAAATCTGCTTATGTTGAGTCATAATTCTTAAAACAATTATTAAAGTGTTACTAATCCCAAAACAGTAAAATCAGTCTGTATATGCAGTATAGCATGCTTGTTATACTGTGGAACCTAAGGGGTTAATCCTCTGCACTGGGTAAAAATGCTGCTTGATCTTGTATGCACAGACACTTCCCTCACTGCACTGTCCCCCAGGACAAGTCCAGATAAGACAGAGCCCTTGGAGTCAGGCTGCACATGCTCAGTTTGGTGTGTATTGCTAGAGAGTTTTTTTTTATTTTCTTGGGAGAGTGCATGTGACCAGCAACGGGCCAATCGGCACTGTCCAGACATGTCCAGACAGAGGATCAGGAGCTCTGCAGCCTCATAAGAAAGCTCAGTGTAGTTTGAAAACTCCTCCTACAAGCTTCACCAGGAAGGAACTGATAAAAATCACAAGACTTCTATATACTGCTGATGAGAAAAGAGATTTTGTTGTTTATATTTACTAAAATGATTGCATTTCCATGTTCTGTGTACTGTGGGAGACCAGATATAGTGAATGCAGGGTCCTTGATTTAGTAACACTTTAAGTTTATGCTAAAACACTGAAAAATTGCGATTTGCTTTCATCTCAGCAAGAGTAATAATCACTGAGGTTAAAATAAAGATAGTGACTAGAAAGTTAGAGACTCTGTAAATCTGTATATAAAATAATATCATCTAAAAAAGGAGAGGTAAGCAAAAGCTAAAAATTCACATACATTTATTTTAGATAATATTTGCAGTAACAAACGAAAAAACATTTATGCGCTGAAAACAGTTTGGGTTAAGTTTTTTACTGTAGCAGAATAACACAATAACTGTTCATTTAAAAAAAGAAAAAACTAAAAGTTTAAAAGATTGATCATAGCTCTTCTCTATTTGGAACTGTGGAACTATAATTAGACACAATAATGTATTCGTTTAGTGAAGCTGTAATTTTTACTTATTCTGTGGTTTATTAGATAATGACAGCCCAATAAGAGCATAATACATTTCTCGAGAAACAGATGTTCACGGAAATCTAAATATTTAAGTGAAAATATAACACAAAACATGACCATGCACATATATTTAAGACCAGTATTTATAGAAAACCTAATCATACATTCGCAGTATTCTTTTCTAAAAGGTTTCTTCCAAGAATAATTTCCATGCCTCCTAAAAACTTTTATATTGCACGAAAAAAGAAGTACATTTGTTTTGTGGAATATTTTCACTATTGGAGAAAGCTAAAAAGATTGATATATTATGGCATAAAGCCATACTTTGCACTGTATAAACATAATGTTGTTATGATTAATATCAAACTTCTCCATTGACTTGAATGTGTAGCATTCAGCTGGCTTGCCTGTAGTCAATCTCTAAAAGTCTCGTCAACTCTGCGACAGGCACGAAGAGAAGCATCACAGCCACATGTAATAACTCCGGCCCACTACCTATTGCAGTTTAAGAGGTGATATTGGTGAATGAGAACAACGCGGCTCAACCACGCATTTATTCCACCCTCCAACCGCAAGTCTAAAACAGGCCTTTAAATGTACATTCAGAATTTTTTTTATTTTGGAAAAAGCTTAGAACCCCTGTTAGGTTTTACTGCTGTTTGTGGCTTCTTTAGCCACTTCCTGCCCAAGGACATCATATAACGTACTGGACTTTAAGTGGTTAAATCTAAATGATGCCTGCAGCCGATGCCTTTAAACATTGATGTGTGCATGGACACATAGGCTAGTATGGAGGGGTGTTTAGAGACAGAAAAAAAATGTCAGACCCCCCCAAAAGCAGTATTTTTAATACTCAGTGTGCATGAGGCTTAAAGCCTAGTACACTCTAGTAATTTTTTTTTGCTCAACCCAGCAGGGCTGAACGAAAACAACAACTGTCAGCTCCAGTCAGAGCCACTGTAATATATCTGACTTTAGTACACCGATCTCCCCTGCGGTTCTATTGTGTTCTGACAGGAGGACAACCGCCCCCGCCAGAACACACCAGTCAGCGATCTCAGCCATTGGATTGGGAGCCAATTGCTAGACTTTTTTCAGTCATGCCCCTTTGACAGAACCGAATGACTGGCTTTTGTCAGACCAACTGCAGTCCACACGGGCCGAATGTCAATAGAAACTGGCTAATGCCGTCCGACATTTGGCCCATGTGTACTAGGGTTTAGAGCTTAACACAGCCAAAGCAACAGCGGACTGTAAAAAGTAAACTAAGACTGTAAAAACTAAAACTAAGAACCTTTGTTTGAATTTTATGTAACACAAATGTTTTGCACTTTCAAATGAAATGTATGTTATTCAAATAAATGGTAAAAAAGTTATGACATTAGCAAGATGTGAAAAAAGGAGATGTATACTTATGTAAAGTACTCTGTCTATAAATCCAGCTATCAATTCACCAGCCTACGTCTCTATCTTTCTTTTCACTGTTTGATCCATCAATCTACCCCACCTCCACCTAAAAACTGTACTTGAATGACCTCCACTAGATTATCCACTGCAGCTTTTTACCATCCCCCTCTCCTTTTAGCCTATAAACTCCATGAGTAGCAGCCCTCCTACTCCTTCTGTATGGAAATGTATTGTAATTGTACTGCCCCCCTTTTAATGGTAAAGTATATAAATCCTTATAATAATAATAATCAATCTGCAAGAGTCTTTCAAATTAATTGCATATATATATTGGTGGTTTGTATTCTGTCTGTAGTTAGCTATGAATCATGTGCCCATTTAGTGTAGTTTGTCTTTAAGCTCAATGAACTAAGTACATCATCACATAAAGTCCCTGTAATCTTTCTACTGCATTTAACTGCTAGTTAAACCACTGGAAAAACACACCACAAGTTCCCAAGCCATTGATCTTAACAACAGCCCATCATGCTAAATGGTTATATGATCACAAACCAAAGGCTAAGCTTCATGGATAAAGCTGCTCCGCTTTCTTCAGTCATGGAAGAATTGATGTCATAAAAGAAGAACAAAGACTTATAGACGCACACTCCAATAAATGGAAGTGAACAATGCATGGAATTTACAGCATGGTTACCAAATAAAATTTCTACCAAATGAATGACAATTGTTGCAAAGTGACATTACATTATGCCTGCTAGTGTCTACCTTCATCATTACATGGCCTGTTAACATCTAACAGATGCAAAGATGGTGCTCCATCAGTTCAAAACTAGATAAATATGTGTTTTAATATAATAAATATAGTGGTTTCCAAAATAATGTTTTGTGATAGCCTTCTTTTTCACTTAAGAGAATCTTAATAAACTCCAGTTTTCTTTAAGATGCTCCATTTGGCACTAGTTGGCTCTGATTCAACAGATTTCAATAGCATTTATAGCCCAAATCCATTCTCAGCACCCCACTTCTCCATTCACCACCACCATTCCCTGGAGCCAGATTTCCTATGCTGTATTTTATGCATTTTTTTATACTTACATACAGTATTTTCAGATGTCTTTAGGCCAGTTACAAAACATGCTGTGAAAAACATGAGTGTTTTTCATCTGCCTCTTCTCTGGCCTGAGGTGATGATGACGCTATCTTCTTCAATGCATTATAAATGTAGGGTGCTGTGGTGCCGCTCTCTTAGGGGATGGGACCATAATTCCTTGGATACAAAATCTCCATAAGCTAGGTGTCATTCAATCCTGAAGACAGGGAGAACATGCAAACTTCAACATTTTGAACACTGCCTTGGAGCTGGGCTTCATGTACAAATAATGCTGTAGGCATGCTTCAAGTGATAAAAAAAAACCCAAATTAAAACAAAACTCTATAATATGTAGACCTCTGCACCATGCTTTCAGATCTTCTTTTTCATTTCTTGCTGGCCTGATTTCCAGTTATCTGTAGAAAGCACTCCTTCCCCTGATTTAGACTTTGAGTGGCTTTATCCCAATACAGTGACCCATGAATCCACCTTTGTGGGTGCGCTCCTGGGTTGGCTCTGTGGACGAGTTTCCTTAAGTCCACAGAAATTCACAGCCCCAGCAGTGAGCCATGCACCTGCTCATCCCACCAGCTTTTGACTGGCAGCAGCTGCAGCCTGCACCATCCCTGCTGTACTGCGCCTGTGGAAAACAGAGGGAGTGTGCTTCACTACCTGAAAGTTCGGGGAAGCGCCACCGAAAACCTGGGGTTGGAGGTGAACAGAGAGGATAATTGCATATCTGAGTACAGATATAAGGAAATTGCAGTACTGTGTAATTTTGTTCAGCTTGATATTACCCATTATATTAAAAAACAGGATTTAATGCTACTCTAACCACCTTACAACCACTGTATTGTTTAAAAAAAATGAAAGATAAGTCGATTCTATTTTGTGGAGTGCCATTTATAAACTGCACTGCAGAAATCACATAGACAGCACAGATGACAGGCAAAATGCACAGAGCCAGGGAGCTCTGGGCATGGCCAATCACAGTGATCACTAAAGTAAAAACATCATATGTTTACATTTAAGAACTCTCCCCTTCCTCTCATAATGGAAGGCAGAAAGAATATTGCAGCCTGATTAAAAGATAAAAGGAAGGAGTGGAGGAGAAAGGAAGCTGCAACGGAGAAAGGCTTGTTATTCAAGGTGGTGGAAGTGGTGGGGGGATTAAAGTGTCACTGACCACCAATGATAATATAATACTTTTATATAAGGTGTATGGGGAGAAGTTTAAACTGCCACTGGCTACCAGTGACAGGAGGGTGTAAAATGCCACTGGCCACCAATGAAAGGGATAAACTCTGGGGTGTTTGTACTATTCTGGAATTTTATGGCCTCAAGAATTGCGATAGGCAGTCAGAACAGTAGTATTTTTAAAATTGTTTGATTTTGTTTCTTTTATATAGTAAGGCCTCATCCACACATGTGCTGACTATGAAGAATGAAGCAATGCTCATTAATGCGCCTATAGCATTTATGACCTGTTTTTGTTGTAGTTTTGAAATATTGAAAATTCATCAAGAATGCTTGTTAAATGCCCATGAAAGTATTTTTCCTGTGGGGAGTGTTTTAAGGGGGAAGTGATGTAGAGGAACAGATCTACTTTGAGGCGTGGTTAGGTTGTGGCTTGATAGTAGGCATTTTTGTGAATTCTCTGTAAGATGGATTCATATACTTTGATCTCTTTGACATTTGGATTGGTCCAGCTCAATTTTTCTGACACAAAAAGCTTTCCCACTGGCAATAAATGGTATTCTACACAGCTGCTCTGTGCAAACAGGAAGAGGCTTGAGCTACTCTGCCCTAGTTCTCAAGGCTAGTACTCAACTGGTTAAATGTAAATCTATCTATCCACTGTATCTATCTACCTCATTTTCCGCCAAAATTTTTTTAACTTTATTGTTTGAGTTAAAGATACCAACTAAAGGGAGATCATATACCGTAAGGCAGCTCATAGATGGATCAGGTTTTTCATTCAACCTAGAGGTTGAATGAAAAAAACGCTCTTGATTCCTCCATCCACACATTCAAGGTGGATGGAAGAATCCTCCCCACTGAGCTACTATATTCTGACAGCGGAGAGACTTCCAACCGTTAGAATATCAGTTGCCAGATATAGCCTGCAGTGCTGATCAAGCAGGAACGGTTGTACAGAAGTTGATTAGTAGATCGACTTCCTGCCCATACATGGGTTGAAGTTTGGCATGCAGAACCGGCTGAATTTTGATCCATGTACAGTGCTTTGAAAAAGTATTCATACCCCCCTTGAAATTGTCCACATTTTGTCATGTTACAACCAAAAACTTAAATGTACTTTATTGGGATTTTATGTGATAAACCAGTGATGGCGAACCTTGGCACCTTGGATCTACATTTCCTATGATGCTCAACTACACTGCAGAAGGCACGAGCATCATGGGAAATGTAGTTCCAAAACATCTGGGGTGCCAAGGTTCGCCATCACAGTGATAGACCAACAAAAGTGGCACATAATTAATAGAAGGAAAATGATAAATGGTTTTCAATTTTTTTTTTACAAATAAATATTTGAAAAGTGTGGTGTGCATTTGTATTCACCCCCTTTACTCTGATACCCCTAAATAAAATCTAGTGGAACCAATTGCCTTCGGAAGTCACCTAATTCGTAAATAGAGTCCACCTGTGTGTAATTTCATCTCAGTATAAATACATCTGTTCTGTGAAGCCCTCAGAGGTTTGTTAGAGAACCTGAGTGAACAAACAGTATCATGAAGGCCAATGAACACACCAGACAGGTCAGAAATAAAGTTGTTGAGACATTTAAAGCAGGGTTAGGTTCTAAAAAAAATATCCCAAGCTTTGAACATCTCAAGGAGCACTGTTCAATCCATCATCCAAAAATGGAAAGAGTATGGCACAACTGCAAACCTACCAAGACTTGGCCGTCCACCTAAACTGACAGGCGGAGAGCATTTATCAGAGAAGCAGCCAAGAGACCTATGGTAACTCTGGAGGAGCTGCAGAGATCCACAGCTCAGGTGGGCAAATCTGTCCACAGGACAACTATTAGTTGTGCACTCCACAAATCTGGCCTTTATGGAAGAGTGGCAAGAAGAAAGTCATTGTTGAAATAAAGCCATAAGAAGTCATTTGCAGTTTGCAAGAAGCCATGTGGGGGACACAGCAAACATGTGGAAGAAGGTGCTCTGGTCAGATGAGACCAAAATTTTACTTTTTGGCCTAAAAGCAAAACACTAAGTGTGGCGGAAAACTAACACTGCACATCACCCTGAACACACTATCCCCATCATGAAACGTGGTGGTGGCAGCATCATGTTTTGGGGATGCTTTTCTTCAGCAGGGACAGGGAAACTGGTCAGAGTTGATGGGAATGTCAGAAACCACGAAATCAGACCGAGACAGAAGTGCAGTTAAATCACACTTGTTTAATAATAAAAGTAAAAAGAACAAACATAGTCAAAACAAAGCCAAAGTTCAGTAACCGAAATGGATAGTAAGCCAAGCCAGAAGTCAAGGATCGAAGTAGTGGAACAGCAAGCAGGATCTGGAGCCAGAAGGGATGTCACATATTTATTTGTAAAAAATGTTGAAAACCATTTATCATTTTCCTTCTCTACTTAGTGTTGGTCTATCACATAAAATAGCAATAAAATCCATTTACGCTTTTGGTTGTAACATGACAAAATGTGGAAAATTTCAAGGGCTATGAATACTTTTTCAAGGCACTATATGGCCAGCTTAAACCTTATATGAAAATGCAAACATTTGTCATGGCAGACATGTATAAAATAAATGTGAAAGCCATAGGGAATTTTTTTTTCAGATAAACTTTTATAACAAGTGAAAATGAAATACATTATGGCTTTCCTTTTAAGAATGCATAACACAGACATTTCTTCAAGTTTTAGGCAACATTTGTCATTTGTGTGTATAATCTTTACTTCATTTTAATAGTGAACAGAAATGAATTTGGACAACTATGCTGAGCGGACATTATATTCTTGCCTGATGCAGTTAGGAGAACAACACCGATTTCCCTTTGCGTGCATGAACAAATATTTTCTATGTTTAACTACAGAATCAGTTGATACTGTTTCCATCTGTACCCTAACACATCTCTTTTTTCAAAATAATGAAAGCAGATTTTTTTTTTTTTTTTTACGGGTATATTATTTAGAATGCGCATATTTGGCAGCCGTGCCAACTTTACATTTGTAAAACACTATATAAATCATGTTTTAGCCAACAGCAGCGATAGGAAGCAGATGGTGTGCAACGTCAAAAAGTAAAAGATTTTTAATTAAGTGAGTAGTTTACTGTACACAGAAATAACAAACAGAAAAATATGACTTGAAAAATAACAACTAACTGTTAAAAATAATGAACATAATACAGAAATCAACTCTTCCTCATACAAAATCATTTAGTCGATTTAAAGAGGAACTCCAAGCAAAGTGAATATATAATTGAAAGATGAATAGGTAGCAAAGAATTTTTAATTCTGTTTAGCCAATTTTGTAATTCATAACCCGCACCCAACCTGCATATAATTTCTCAGAACTGGTTTCCTGGTGACAATGGCGGAATATACCAAGGCAATGGGCATCTGCATAACCACTTACAGAGTCCACTGGAAGCTCACAAGGACAAAACATTGCCAACCTTTACAAAAATTGTCTTTGCAAGCACCTTCATGGCGGAAGCATCAATTATTATCTTAATGAATGCTGTAGATTAAAAATAATAAACATTATATTTTCATATGACATTACTATATCAAAGATTATATGAGATTTCAGTGATGCTGTTTGCAGTACATATATTTTAAAGTCTATTGTGTAAAATTTGAACAATGTCACTGAGTGGACTCTCTCTTTGGTATTATGGGTTCTGCAAAGAGATAGCACAGCTGAAGATGCTTGCGTCTCCCTCTAACTGAAAATTTAGAAGAAGACTTCTGTACATAAATAGGAGACAACAAGAGACAGAGGGGTGAGTCAGTGCTCTCTGTGTGCAAATGTCAGCTTTCACTATTGAGCTCTGTAAACAGGCTTTTCTCTGTGAAAATAGAGAACACAAAATGTGCAATATTTCATATTTACCCATTTAAAAAAAATTGTATTATTCCCGCCAGGGCCATTATACATAAAGAACCAAACTGTAAGAAACTAACAACTAAAAATTCTCTTTCATCTTGCTCTAGCGATATATGCTAGTTGCACACATGAAGGTAAGCTCATCCTGTTTTTTCATACTGTCAGTTTGCTTGGTGTTAGCATTCTGATAATACCACCTTAACACAATGGGGGTTGATTTACTAAACTGGAGAATGCTAAATCTGGTGCAGCTCTGCATGGAAGCCAGTTGAACAAGCTAAAGTTAGAAGCTGATTGGCTACTATGCACAGTTGCACCAGATGTTGCACTCTCCGGGTTTAGTAAATCAACCCCTGTGAGCATTTAGTGAAAAACAGCTATACAGTATAGCTGCTATAACTAAAGGCTTTAATAATCATCAAGAGCCTGTGTCAATGGATTTTTGTTCATATCAGAACTTCTTCTCTACCCATGCAAATCTATGAGAATGCAAAAGCAGCTCAAAGTAGGTCAACTGCAGGTCAGAAGGAGGTAAACTACAGACCAAATGCACCTGTCAATAAATTCTGAATGATCTCTAAAGTGTCACAAACTGATGTCAAACAAGCCCAAAGCCCATCGATACAATCTCTGAATCTTATTTTCCATGTCAGTATTGGGTTTTAATCATTTTTTTAATGGTATCAATAGATCTTTCACAGAAAGTCAGCACTAACTGTCTTGTTTTATGTATAGCAGGCCTTTAAAGCAACAATCATAAAACAAGCCTAAAACTTTCCTCAACCCTGACATACACATGGAAATTTAAAGATATGCTTTGTTGCGCCTGCAAATCGTTTACATTTAGGATTTTTAATTTATTTTTTTGCAAAATATTTTTATTGAGTTTCAAAAAAATATAGTGATTAATGTGAAGGCTTTAGAAATGTAGCATTCTTTTTTTTTTATAAAGAGTTGAAAAATAAAGTTTTTGCTTGACTGCAATTTTCCTGATTTTGTCACGAAATCTGTCCTAGTTTCCAATTTCTGAAGTTTGATATAGGAACCTGTGATATCAAAGTAAGGTGAAAATGAAAAATGAAAAATATCTAGACTGGAGAAACAAAATGGTAAAATAGCTAAAAGTGGCAAAACGGTAAACCTTGGGGAAATTTCCTTTTCCAGCTTCTGTCAAATCAAAATAATGTTTGTTTAAGGTTTAGTGTGATGTCAATTAGTACTGATATTTTTGGCAAGAACAAAATGGTACAAACTATTAAGAGAAATCAAATTTTAACAGAAACGTTAGTGAATTAATGTTATTCTTATTAAAAATTATGAATTAGGTTATGGAATCATCAGCGACACCCTATTTAAATCTATTAGAAATAAAAATGTATGTAATAAAATAGAAAATATTAATTATGACTGTTTATAATTGGGTTCCCATTCACCCTGTTGTAGAGCGATATTGTGCTTCTTCCTGCAATGTGCATTATGAGCATTGGCTTAATGTTGAGCCATTTATTCTGGATGGCAATCCAATGCACAAGCCAATGAAAGGTAACTTTGTACGTTGTGGAGTGCTGCTTCACAAAATATGGTGCATGTCTGATTTTAAGTGCAGTCCAGTGGGTCGCCACACTATTCAAATGAATGAGCTGATTTAATGCAATGTATGTTAACGCATTTTCATTATTGCAACGCACCAGACAGATGTAATAGTGCCCTGGCTGCTCAACTATTTCACATTACAGGAGAAAGCTCAAACACATATAATTTACAAAGGTTTACCAAAAGTGGTTGAGTTTCAGCAAAAGAAAACCTTGCACCTGATTGGGTATTCTTTATACAGTGAAGTTTCACCACATTCATTAAGCTTTGGGGAAAATTAATGCAACTGTACTTGCAAAGTGCACAGTCTTTTTGTCTTTAGTAAATCCACTCCCATGACTTACGCTTATCATGTTTTACACCATGGACATCAAAGCTATGCTAAATAATGAGATAGTCCCTAGATAATAGCTGCAATACTGACACCTAGAGGCTGTAAGAAGGTATTTCATTGTATCTAGGTAATATTTCATATGTTTATTAAAATTGAAAGTTTCTCAAAGCGTTATTGAGAGTTGTGGTCAATCTGAAGATCTAGTAGACATCTGTTACTCAAAAACGGGGACATTTTTTATCTCCAAAGTAAACAACACAGTCAATGATGCATTGACTAGTGAGCTTTTACTTGCACTTTAAGGCAGGTCATACATGGAGCAAATTTCTTACTGCAACCACGGATTGCAGGAAAGAAATTTGTTCGATTCTCCCAGCAACACAGAAAGCTTTGAGAAGCACTCCCCACCGGGAGAAGACAGTGATTATTGCTAGCGGCTGTAGCAGCCACTAGCCATAATCGCAGGTAAAACCCGGCATGCTGGTTTGATTGATCAACTTGGTACATTTAGCCTGCCCATACACAGTTGAAATCCTGGCTGGTTCCTGCTGGCCTGCCTAACACTTTAACTACACCAGGTAGCATTTTAGTGGAGTAGTAGTAGGTGTGGCTTGGAGCATAGCCACACCACTAAGGCACTTAGGACATTCCAGATCACACTGTTGAAGATTTAACCAAGGAAATTGGACTCAATCAAAAATATTGATTCTAGAAACAGCATTTATATAAGCCTTTGACTTTCAACAGTTCAACTCTATAGACCTTCTTACGAAAATTAGCACACAATATAGTCTTACAGATTTTGGGTACTGCTGTGTTTTTTTACTCACTTACCCAATATCACTGTACTGCTTACATTAGAATATACCAATAACATTATGCTCCTCAACTCTTTAGTCTATAGGTGACCGCTGATGCTAAAGTCTACAGCTTGTGTATATCTATACCGCCTGCTGTAATGTGTTATATTTTATACTTTTAGGTTCTCTCAAACTTGGCAACACCTATCTTTTTTTTTTTCAGGTTACTAAGCACATACATATTGTGAACACACTGGCACGAGAACGACGGAAAGCAAAAACCTAAAATAATAAACAAAACATAATAAACATTCATATGTCCAACAACATATGGTTATGGTTTGCACATGCCTTGGCCAAAGCTTAAAACAAGTACAGTGCAGACATATCTGATCTGTGAACTATAATGACTACAGAAGAGAAATGTAAAATTTGCTTGGCAGGTAATTGACCTGATTCACCCCTGTGATCCAGATCCAGGATTTAAATCAACCACAATTTATGCATTCCCCACTAACATGGAGTGATTTTTCTTTTATGATAAAACAGAGAATTCTTTAGTTCCTATACCCCCTCAAACACACTTGCACCACCATCTGAGCTGAATAAACACGTATAATTGTGGCCAAATAGAAATAGCTGGGGAAGTGGTTGTTGAGATTATTGTGATGAAAAAATGTTTTCTGTCTGAATAGCAATAGTACCATTATCATCTTTAACAGGACGGAGCTTCTGTGGCTGCAGATGGTGAAAAATTCAGCTCAATACTGGAAATTCTTTAAACTATCCAGTATATGCTTTTCTCAAGGAGAATACAAATCTTGGATCAAACAGGGAGGCTAATGAGGAACAATTAAATAGTGTTGTGTTGCACACAAGTTGCATAGTATAACATTCATGTACGACTACTATGCAACATCTGAGGGTTAACAGTGAAGTTTATGGTCCTCAAGCTGCATGAAAGTTGGACCAAAGTAGTGCATTAACTACTCTGAAGTTGCTGCGACTTTAAGGCCCCTTTCACACTACCGTGACTTCAAAGTCACGTGATATTGCAATGTTTTCACGACCGCGATTTTGCAGCGATTTTTGCCGCGATTTCAAGGAATGCCTGTGTAACTTGCATTAAAGTCGGACCAAAGTAGTGCAGGGACTACTTTGAAGTTGGCACGACTTGAAGTCGTACTAATATGAATGGTTATCAATGGAAATCATGAGTTGTACAAGTGTGAAAGGGGCCTAAGTCGCGCATATATGAATGGGTATCATTGGAAAACATGGAGAACGACTTGTCATGCAACTTTGATGTCCAACATTGCATGACAAGTCGCACAAGTGTGAATGGAGCATAAGAAAGCTTATATAGATCTATGTGGCATGCTCAAGCAAAGCATGGTATTCCTATTTCAACATCACATTTAGCAGAGTATTATCAGTTTCTGGATGTGGTGCAGACCAGATCTAATATTCTAGAGGGAAAGTTCTGAAACAGACAAGAGATTTTAAGTGGTTCTAAAGGCTGAAGGTTTTTACCTTTATGCATTCTTCAGTATGCAGCTCCCCCCACAGCCCCCCTAATACTTACCTGAGCCCAAATGTGATCCAGCAATGTGCATGAGAGAGGCTGCTGTCCCGGGTCTCTGCCTTTGCCTTTAGCTCCTGTTACTGTCATTCACTGCTCACAGCCAGTGAGGAGGGAATGAGAGCAGGGCCAAGCCCTGTTCTGTGTGTATTATGGACACAGCGAGAGGGTCTCAGGAGCGAGCATGCACAAGTGCCCACATAACAAGAAGCAGCGTGCTATGGGGCACTTGGAGAAGAGGAGGGGCCAGGAGCACTGGCAGGGGACCCGAGAAGAGGTGGATCAGGGCTGCTCTATGCAAAATCAACTGTACAGAGCAGGTAAGTATAACATGTTATATTTTAAAAATAATAAAAAATACCTTTCATATCACTTTAATATTGTAATTTCAGTAAATGCCCTAAACTACATATGCTACTAAGAAACACATGTTCATCCTTGCAATAATATATTATGAACAAATCAAAATTTTTCAAAAATAGTTTTAGAAAAAATCCATGCAGTTTCCAAATATAAAACGTCAAAAAAATATATAATAGGCAATTCCCAAGGCTAACACACCAGGCTAAGGATCCTTATTTTAAAATATGACAGTCATTTTCAGCACCAGTGGGGTTTGAAAATGACAGTCGCCTGGCTGAAATAAAGAGTCTTATCCTTGTGCTAAAGCTCTATAAATTGAGCTTATTTTGTAGTTAAAGACTTTATAGTGAATGATATACTACACTACAGAGGCTCTCTAAATGGTCCTTGGGGTATGGGTATGTCCTGTCATGTAAAAATGTAACATGAAGGGTGTTAATTATGGTTGGTTCAATAGGGTGTATAATATATAACAAATGCAAGCCACTTTTCCTGATGCACCTGGTCTTTTTTTATTAATGATGCCTGCTGTACAGCCCTATCCGGGAGGTACTGAAGACCCATAACTCACTTGTCTCAGCACTGAGACAGACTTATTTGTGACAAATGATGCATGGATAAAAGCACCGGGTTAACGTAAGGGCTTTATATTAAACCAACAGCTAAAACAGACTTCCACTTTTTGACTTCTTTTGTAAATGTAAAATAAGAGAGAGAGTGACTGTCTCTTCTCTTGATTTCAGTAAAGGTTCAGATATGATGATTTTAGCACTTGCACTCATGCAATAATACAGGAATGTGGTTTGTAACATATTGAAGTACATATTCTTATTTTCCCATGCAAACTGCGCAGTGTGCAGACTCCTTCATGTGCTAAAATGCCAGCAAGACAATTGGTAACGGAAAGATTCCCTGGAGAGTGATTGATGGCCTTTGATTCACCTAGACAAGATGGTTTTCATTTGCAATGGTAATCAGGGGTATCTTGCATTATTAAATTAGGCAATGTAATAAATACTTGAATAAAAGTTATATATATATATATATATATATATATATATTTATATATATGCGGCAAGTATATCAGGGAAAGAAAATACAATGCACAAACATGCATAAACCTTATAGTGATTGTAAAGTCTCATTTCTTTTTTCTTTTAAAATAACAAACATGTCATGCTTACCTGCTCTGTGCAGTGGATTTGCACAGAGAAGCCCAGATCCTCCTTTTCTCGGGTCCCTCACCGGCTCTCTTGGCCCCTCCCTCCTGTTGAGTGCCCCCACAGCAAGCAGCTTGCTATGGTGGCACCCAAACCGAGCCACAGCTCCGTGTGTGCATTCAGACACAGGGCTGCGATTTAGCCCCGTCCTCTCTCTCTCCTGATTGGCTAACTGACATTGATTGACAGCAGCAGGAGCCATAGAATGCATTAAGATAAAAAAAACCCTCTGCCTTTACAACCACTTTAACCACTTGTTTACTGGGCACTTAAACCCCCCTCCTTCCCAGACCAATTTTCAGCTTACAGAGCTGACACACTTTGAATGACAATTGCGTAGTCATACAACACTGTACCCAAATGAAATTTTTATCATTTTTTTCACACAAATAGAGCTCTCTTTTGGTGGTATTTGATCACAGCTGGGGTTTCTATTTTTTGCTAAACAAACAAAAAAACATGGAAAATTTTGAAAAAAAAAAATCATGTTTCATAGTTTGCTATAAAATTTTGCAAACAGGTAATTTTTCTCCTTCATTGATATGCGCTGATGAGGCAGCACTGGTGGGCACTGATAGGTTGCACTGATGGGCACTGATAGGCGCAGATAAGGCGGCACTGATAGGCACAGATAAAGTGGCACTGATGTGGACAGATAAGGCGGTACTGGTGGCCACCGATAAGATGGCACTGATGGGCACTGATGGGTGGCACTGATGGGCACTGAAGGGCACTGATAGGTGTTACTGATAGGTAGCACTGGTAGGTGGCCCTGATGAGCACTGGTAGGTGACACTGATGGGCACTGGTAGGTGACTCTGATGGGCAGCACTGTTGATGAGGCACTGATTGGTGGCACTGATAGGTGGCCCTGTGGGCACTGGTAGGTGACGCTGGTAGGTGGCACTGTTGTGCACTGGTAGGTGGCACTTGCAGGTGGCACAGGTTGGCACAGATGAGCTGGCGGGAACTCTCCTTGATCGGGACCAATGTCCCTCTGAGAGCCGCCGGTGATCGGCTTTCTTTTTTTTCTCCTCACGCTATCAGCGCGAGGAGAAAAATTTGCCGAATACTGGCTCTGTTTACATCACATGATCAGCTGTCATTGGGTGACAGCTGATCATGTGGAAAGGGGTCAGGATCGACCCCTTACTCCGATCTGTGATCAGCTAAGTCTCATAGACTCACTGATCACAGAGTGCACCGCGCGTGCCCTGCAGGGGGTGTGCAGGCTGCTTGGGCACGGGTGGACGTCTATTGACGTACTCCCGGCAAAGTAGGTCCATGCTGTAGCCATCGTTCGGCTATAGCGCGGATCTGAAGAAGTCAAGGCACACTGGACATTTTTGCTGTTAGAGGCGTCTGACATTTTTTTTCTGCCTCTAAACACCCCAGCAAGTTAGCCTATGTGTCCATGCACACAAAAATGTTTAGAGGCAGGGGTGTTTAGACCCAGAAAAAACCCCACTGAAAGCGTTTCCAAGAGCAGCAGTGTTTTGGCTAAAAAAACATTTGACACGTGCAAACATGTGTAAACATGTCTAAGAGAGTGTTAACACTATGCATGTTAAGCACTTGACAGTTAATTTGTTTCAATGGCCAAAAAATGCATTTATTCTGACCATTGAAATTAATGATCAAGCGCCAATGAAATGGTATAATGCAAAAGTGCTTGACATGCCTAAGCGCGTCTAGACATGTTCAGAAGCGTCAAGCATTTTTTCTGCCAAAATGCTACTGCCAGGAGGAAAGGCATTTAGGACAGATGGGCAAATGCCCTGTGTGCATGAGGACTATCCAGAAAGGACAGATTTAGACATCATGTGGCTCTAGGTACAACTGACAGATGATGCCTTTTACTACAAGCACCACCCTTTACATGGTTACATAGTTAGTCTGGTTGAAAAAAAAAGTCCATCTAGTTCAACCAATAAAAGGGAAAAAAAAGTCATGCAATGTTATATGCACAATCCTATACCATCAGTCGATCCAGAGGACGGTAAAAAACATTGGCAAAGTATGAACCAATTTGCTGCAGCTAGGGAAAAAAACTTCCTGACCCCCCAAGGGGCAATTGGATATTCCCTGGATAAACTTTACCTATAAATGTTAGTATCCCATTATTTTATGTATATTTAGGAAAAAATCCAGGCCTTTTTTAAAGCAATCTATCGAGTTGGCCAGAACTACCTCTGGAGGGAGTCTATTCCACATTTTCATTTTCACACTGTGAAGAAACCTTTCTGTATTTGGAGATCAAATCTCTTTTCCTCCAGAGTGCCCCCTTGTCCTCTGTGATGACCTTAAAGTGAATAACTCAACATGAGGTTCACTATATGGACCACTTACAGTATGTATTTATACATGTTGTCATATCCCACCTTAATCGCCTTTTCTCAAGAGAGGATAAATTCAGTTCAGCTAATCTTTTCTCATAGCTGAGCTCCTCCTTGCCTCTTGTCAGTTTGGTTGCCCTTTAAATCATGATTATCTTAATAAAAACTATTGCTAGAAAGTGCTAATGGAGGCATCATGAAGTCTTTATAATCAGAGCTACTTTGCAACTATAAGTTGGACAGCAAGCACAGATGATGAAGAAAGTATCTAGAACAATAAAGAGCCTTCTGATTCATCCTACCATCCCCTGCACCTCCTTGCACCCATGACTGTCTTGTTAAATTTAGCAATAAATGTCCAGAGATAGAAATGAAGAAATGAAAAACGAAAAAGTTATCACAATATTTTGAAGCTTGATGATGCACCCTATTACTCTAATGCCCCGTAGACACGAGCGGAAATTCCCCCAGCAAAAGTCTGATGAGAGCTTTTGGTCCTAAAATGTGACTGTGTATATGCTTCATCAGACTTTTGCTGGCGGAATTCCAGCCAGCAAAAGATTGAGAACGTGTTCTCAATTTTTCGGTCGGAAAAAGTTCCTATTGGAAATTCCGATCATCTGTACCGATTCTGTCACGCAAAATTCCTACGCATGCTCGGAAACAATTCGCGCATGCTTGGAAGCATTGAACTTCATTTTCTCGGCTCGTCGTAGTGTTGTACTTCACTGCGTTCATGACGGTCGAAAGTTTAGCAAACTTTTGTGTGACTGTGTGTATGCAAGCCAAGCTTGAGCGGAATTCCGTCGGAAAAACCATCCAAGATTTTTCTGACGGAAATTCAACTCATGTGTACGTGGCTTAGTTCTGGTTCCCAGCGAAACCTCAACTTTAAATGGCCATACACAGTTTTTTTTTTATTTCTATGGTGCTGACAATTTTTTCATAGCACTTATATATTACATTCATATCAGTTTCTGGCCTTAACAAACTTACAATCCAAAGTCCCTGGCTCACATGTATACTTACTAGGGCCAACTTAAACAGCAGCCAATTAACTACCAGTATGTCTTTGGAGTGTGGGAGGATCATGCAATCATGTGCAAGCAAAGCTGCTTTTTTTTTTTTTTTTTATTATTATTTCCTTGCATGTGATTGGGTATTTTTTGCAAAGTGAAGCTTTACCTCATTTACTAAGTTCTGGAACAACTGCACTTGCAAGTCTATTTGCCTTTAGTAAATCAACCCCATAGTGTTATGGTTGGGGTTCAAACCGATGAACCTAATACTGCAAGGCAGAAGTGCTAATCAAAAAGCCATTGTGTTGTCCATTCCCTTCTTGGGCTAAAAAAGATAAATCAATGGCAGTTTTTTACATTATTTCAGAATCAATGTAAAATAACGAGTCCAGAAGATGGAAACCTATAGATCTGTGTTCTACACAGACTTATATGCTTCTTATAACACAATTTTTTTTCCCAGAAAAACAGATCTAGCGAGTTCTAGTGTGCAGGCTAAGTATAACAAACTAGAGAATGCCATGTATCTATTAACGTGAGAATCTCAAAGCAACCAATAAGTAAATACATTTGTTTGCAACCAAAATATTATGATGTAGAGCCCACAGCTGTGATTCAGATGTGGCAGCTGTTGCCAAAAATATTCGCACAAGAAATGTCAAGAGAAATAAATATGCTCATTTAGTTATAACTCAGCCTTACCGTTATGAACTCACAGAAAGCTTCAAAAGCCCCTCAAGTAGGAGGCACTTTGAGAAATAAGTATTTCTGGCATTATGTCTGCGTCAGAGCTATAGTACTCATTTGTGAAAGGCAAATTCACTTTGCACTACAAGTGCAAACTACAAGTGCAAAGTGCACTTGAATTTGCGCTGAAAGTGCACTTGGAAGTGCAGTTGCTGTAGATCTGAGGGGCGTATGCAAGGAAAATAAAAAACAGCATTTTAGCTTGCACATGATTGGATGATAAAATCAGCAGAGCTTCCCCTCATTTCAGATCTACCCCTCAGATTTACAGCGACTGCACTTCCAAGTGCACTTTCAGTGCAATTTCAAGCACTCTTTTCACTTGTAGTGCAAAGTGGAGTTGTCTGTCGTAACTAACCCCACAGTTACTTATAGTCATTAATCTGGTCCTTTATAGTTTCTTCAAGGAAAATTAATGAGGACTTCTTAGCGAACATATATTACATAAATAGGTCTTTTACTCACCTTCCTCTGCGTAACTTCTAAAATTGTGTCTAGCTCTTAATTAGCATTAATTTCCCTCTGCACTCTGACACTTCAGCCTGATTAACCTCCTTAGCGGTAATCCCGAGTGTGGCTCTTGTTGAATTATCAGTACCAAAAGCGGTAACCCTGAGTCACACTCGGGATCGCATCGCAAGATCCAGGTACATGTTACTTACCTTGTCCCCAGGATCCTGCGATGTCTCCCCGTTCTGTGTGCGAGCCGTCCTCCGCCAGATCTATCAAAGTGCCGAACTCTGTTCCCTGCGAGCGATGCGACGCACAGGGACGGAGCATGACGCCAAATTCAAAAAGTTAAAAAAAAATACATACAGTACACTGTAATCTTACAGATTACATTACTGTATCAATGTATTTCACATCCCTTTTGTCCCTAGAGGTTTGTCCAGTGTCCTGCATGCAGTTTTATATTATAAATACTGTTCTTTCTGCCTGGAAACTGGAGATTGTCCATAGCAACCAAAAAGTGTCCAATTACATCAAAAGTGGTTTTAGACCAGCTAGAAAACAGTGATAATAAATTAGAATCACTCGCAGAATTGAGCGATAGTGATTTGTGAGGAGATCCGTCATCAAACACTGAAAAGTAACGACAGCGACAATTCTGCAACTGAGCAAATTTCAGTGTTTTTGATTTGATTACATTAGTGAATAATTTTTATTATTATATTATTATTTGTTATAATTATTTATAGTTATTTATTATATTATAATTTATGATTTTGTGTTTCAAACTTTATCATATCCAGGATATCTACTAGACTCTGGTTTGGACAGATTTAAGTGAGTTATTCCTAAGAATTACAGGCCTACAATATAAAACGCCAAATTTCCATGCAAAACATTGTACCGCTTTCAGCATCAAAAATCTGAAATAATCATACCGCCAGGGAGGTTAACAATGTAATGTTTTTTTACTTTTATTATAATATAAATCGAAGCCTATTTACACAACTAATAAAATATTACCCAAAATCTGTATGGGGTATCTCTAAAGCTGGCCATAAATGGATCAACATTTACCCAGTTCAGCAGGGACCAGCTGAATTTTGATACATCTATGGCCATTTCTGCTAGAAAGAAGTTGATTTATCAGTGTTGGAAATTTTTCATTTAATCAAAGCATGCAGCTAATGTGCAGCACTCATCAGTGTTTTCAGACAGTGGAGGAGGATTCCTTCATCCACTTCAAATGTGTGACTGGGGCAATCCATTCCTTTTTTTGATCAGCTGGATGGCTAAAAAAAAAGATACATCTATGGTCAGCTTAACCCAATAAACCCCATCATAAGTATAATCACAATACAAAGAACATATTGTTTTCAAAACTGTAAATTCATTCATTTCATTGTAATTATTTACAAATGGATAGGGATGCGTGAAGTTCAATTCGCAGGTGGTTAGGTGAACCCAGAGGAAAGTCCCCAAACCCCAAATATAGTTAGTTTTTTTGTAAATTTCTTTTTATTGTTTTTTTGCATAGCACAACAAAAATGCCTCGCCATGCAGGCCAGAACTCAACAATAAAAGGTACAAGTAAAAACTATCCAAAACATCCCCCCCACCCACCCCCCCCAGTCCAGGCTCACCACCCTGCAGGCAACTCCACCTACCCAGGTGTAAGCCTCCCTGAAGCAGTAGGAGTAACCAACTCAAATTATATACAGAAAAACGATAATAAGGCAATTTGGCAATCGATCACACATACATACATACACCTGTTATGCAATGATCAGGCCGAATTAGACCCCAGTGTTGAGAAAGAGGTTTCCAGAGCAGGGTATAGCCATATCCTTCACCTCCCAGCTAGCCTCCACCCAAGCACCAATATAATGAAAGCTTTAGGTGACAGAAACAGAACTTTCTAATCTGATCTTCCCGACTTTATCAAACTTTTTTTTGGGCAGCCCCTGCTCAAGTAGGTAGCTTTATAGACCAGAATAATTTTATTCAGGAGCCTTTTCCAATAAGACAAGGAGGGAGCCCTAGTAGGCGCCAGGTCCTCCCCGAGCATGGGGGTTTATTTACTACAGTGTGCAAAATCAGGCTCACTTCTGCATAGAAACCAATGAGCTCCTAACCTCAGCTTATTCAATTAAGCTTTGGCAATAAAACCTGGAAGCTGATTGGTTTCTATGCAGACGTGAGCCTGATTTTTCTCCAGCTTTAGAATAAACCCCATGGTGCCGGACCCTGTAAAGAAATAACATACCCAAGCTCAACTGCATAATCAAACTTTAAAGGCTGGAGACCAGTGCTCAGGCTGGGAAGTTCTATTCCCCAATGGAGCAGATTCAGTGCAGAACCCTATTGAAGTTTATGGGAGTCCAATCTTGCCATTTTTTGTAAACCAATACATTTAGCGCTTTATGTACCAAGAGTATTTGACTACTTTAGCTGCAAAAGATTTATACCCCCTTCATGACCAGGCCATTTTTTTGATATTCGGCACTGCGCTACTTTAACTGCCGACTGCCCGGTCATGCAACGCTGTACCCATACAAAATTTGTATAATTTTTTTCACACAAATAGAGATTTTTTTTGGTGGTATTTGATCACCACTCGGTTTTTTATTTTTTGTGATATAAGCATATTTAGAAAAAAAAACAATATTTTTTACTTTCTACTATAAAACATACAGCAAAAAAAATTTGGCCAAAATGTTTTCTTTTGCATGGCTTTGATAAAAAAAAGAATCCCAATAAGTGTATATTGATTGGTTTGCATGAAAGTTATAGTGCCTACCATAGACTATGGTATATATACTGGAAATTTATTTTTTTTATTTTTGTTATACTACTAATTGCAGTGGTCAACGACTTATAACAGGACTGCGATATTGCGGCGGTCTATCTGACACAAACTGATGCTGGGGGGAACTGACTAACTGCCACTAACATGTGAATGTACAATCACAGTGAGAGCTGGCCAAGGGGTGCATGCGCCCTAGACCCGGAAGCAGGCAGCGACATACCAGTACGTCGCTTTGCCTACAGCGGCAGCCCTTGCATAGTACAATGCAGGCGCAGTTTTGTATATGTGTACAGAATAAACCAAATTAAACACTTATGTGACATGCAAATAAAAGATTTGTGAACAATGGTGAATGATAACACCAAAGAAGAAAACATCTAAAAAATTATATGAGAAATGTCCACAGCCAGTGTCCATAAAAAAGGTGTACAGCCCTTTAAGACACTAGGAGACGTTAAAGCTGAATTCCAGGAATTCAACATCTTTGTAAAAAGTGAAGGCACGCTATGAGGTTAATTTACTAAAACTGAAGAGTGGAACAAATCTGTTTCCAGGTTTTATTGTCAAAGCTTAATTGAACAAGCTGAAGTTAGAAGCTGATTGGAGACCATGCACAGCTGCACCAGATTTCGCACTCTCCAATTTTAGGAAATCAGTCCCTAGTTAAGTCCAAGGAGCTGCATGACATCTCTTGGGCTTATCTCTAGTATTTACATTTGACATATTGATTGCTCTGCTGGAGAGACACTCTGGGATCTGAGAGGAGAGAAGCATATAGAGCAGCTATGGCTACCCCTGTCCTCTGTTGACCATCCAGAGAAGCCTTTGTATTTTGAGAGTGTTTTTACATAATGCCAAGGCTTCTGCGAATGGGAAGGAGGGGTGAGCATAGCAGCTGCAGCAACTCTCCTGTTTAAGATGCATAGCTCAGAAGGATCAATGTCAGGTTCCTGGAACTACAGCAGTAACCGTTTACCAGGAGTACTATGAACTTGTCACATATAAATCATAGAGCTAAGCAAAGGAGGTGTCATGCACCTTAGAAGGCTTAAGTCATAGTGTGCCTTAATTTTTTACAAAGGATCTGAATATCTGGAATTCAGCTTTAACTGAAAAATGCCATATTTCCTCTTGAATTAATGTATCAAACACAACATGCAGTGCTTCCAAAGTGCCGGAACACCCAACGTGCAAGCTTCCTACCACATTTCAATGATCTCAATATGATACAGAGATCAGCCACACTTGAAAAATGAGAGGGTAGCACCAATCATTAGACCAAACTCCAGAATCTGCTCCTCAGATTAGAGATGTTACAAACCAGCCAATAGCATAAACCCATTGTTTCAATGGTCATAAGAAGGAACACATAGAAACCACATAGAGTAGTATCACTAAAACTCGTTACTTTATGTGTATAAAGGAATACTCACAAACATCTCAGAGACAAGACATGTAACAGCACATGGGATCCTTTCTCCTCTCTGCCTGCATAGCCACCTCATTCATTTGCAGGGATCTGTGAAGGAATAAACTACAAATCCGCCAGATAGACTTTTAGTTCTCAATGAGACTATGAGACTGTGATCAGCACGTTTGTAGTCCATTCACACTGCCTCACCGCCAATACAGAGGTTCAGACACAGAGCTGTAGGAAGAGTTGACAGGAGCCTGACAATGCACCTGAGATCCACTGATCATGGGGGCAATGCTCTACAGGCTTCTGTGAAAAAATAATAATTGCCCATTTTTATCCTATAAGACTATGTGCATTTATTTTATTTTTTTTTTTAAAGGTGAACTTAGCTTTAAATAAAAACTAGATTTAACATTTTCTTTGAAAATTACTTTTAAATTCACATTAACATGTTGAAGCTTACCAGTGTGAACCAGCCCTTCAAGAAGACAAAACCCAGTGAGGGGGAGAGGTAGGTTGTCTCACCTACACACATTTGCAACTGTAACTTAGGGAACTTGATTGATTGTAAACAAAATATTTACAGTCATTTAGAGTAACAAATCAAAATATTTCCAAGGTGGGGAGGACGTTCCTTAGAGCCCTTTCACACTGGGGCGGGCGGCGGCGGCGGTAACAATAGCGGCGATTTACCGTCGGTATGCGGCCACTAGCGGGGCGGTTTTATCCCCCGCTAGCGGCCGAGAAATGGTTAAAAACCACCGCAAAGCGCCTCTGCAGAGGCGCTTTGCCGGCGGTATAGTCACGCCGTCCCATTGATTTCAATGGGCAGGAGCGGTAAAGGAGCGCTATACACTCCGCTCCTTCACCGCTCCGAAGATTCTGCTAGCAGGACTTTTTTTACCGTCCTGCCAGCGCATCGCTCCAGTTTGAAAGCCCTCGGGGCTTTCACACTGGAATGAAAGCAGCGGCACTTTCGGGTCGGTTTGCAGGCGCTATTATTAGCGCAATAGCGCCTGCAAACTGCCCCAGTGTGCAAGGACCCTTAGAGAAGAGGTACGTTATATGAATGAATTGGGAAACATTGTTATCGGCTGTACTGTTTGTTCCTGATAGATATGGATGATAGTAAAGGTAGAAAAAAGAAAGATTTCTGAAAACCCCTTTAGGCTCCATGCACACTGAAGCTCATAAACGGCCGTTTTTGGGAGTTTGGGTGTTTTTTTAACAGCCCATAAACTCCCCTCTATGTTATCCTATGTGTCCATGGACACACGGACGTTTTTGGATGTTTATCAGCAGTGGAGTTTATGGGCTGTTTTCTGAATGCCATAAAAATCGTGTTAGGAGTAGTTTTTCTGACCACAAAAAACGACAAATGCTCATAAACGCTGATAAACGTCGATAAACGCTCAAAAACCTGGTTCACCAGCGGTTTTTAACATTTTTGATCCATTGAAAAGAATAATGCTAAGAAACGCTTACGCGGGAAAATGCTAAAAAACGCTAATAAACGCTATTGCAAAAACATTAAAAAATGCTGAAAGACTCACTGCAAAGCTACTGACGTTTTTATAACGTTATTTTAACGTCCAGTGTGCATGGAGCATTAGACATTCATTTAACATTACAGGAGTTTACTAAAATTTAGAACCCAAGTTAAAGTTTATGTAAACCTAATCACAAATGTCTTATTTAAGCTTTAATGTTAATGTAAGTTCAAAAGGCCTTTTTGCATATTTTTAAATCTGCAGCTTTCGTTCATACCTGGTGATCTTCCCATGAGAGCCCTTGGTTCACTTAGTTCCTATTATATGGTGACAGTGTTTTGTCCCTTTCTCCCATTTGATCTTCTGCGTTGTCACTTTGTCACACGGGATTCAATAAGGACTACAAGCTGCTATTTCAACACACAATAGGCAGGCATTGGTTACTGTTATCACCATCAGGAAGCCTATACTGAGAATTTTCATGCAGCCATTAACATGTAGACAGGATGTTGCCCCAAAGAACAAAACATCAGCAGTGCTGAGATGCAACAAACGATGAAAAAAAGTGAAAAAAATATTTTATTTAGCCAAATGTGTATGATACACAGGGCTTTAGCAAACTAAAGGTAATCCACTTACCATTTATATCTTTAAAATTATATATATATATATATATATATATATAATTTATATATATATATATATATATATATATATATATATATATATATATATATATATATATAATTTTAAAGATATAAATGGTAAGTGGATTACCTTAGTTTACTAAAGCCCTGTGTATCATACACATTTGGCTAAATAAAATATTTTTTTCACTTTTTTTTCACCCTTTGTCGCATCTCAGCACTGCTGATGTTTTGTTCTATATATATAATTTTTTTTTCTAGTACTCATATATATCAAATATAAAGCATTTAAATACATGCTGCAATGCTTGGTTGTTGCATTTTCTCTAAAATGGAACAACTATCCAAATTTTCACATGTGGGCAGCAAATGAAAAACTCATGAAAATTAACAATGACAACTTTCTTTGAATTGCTAACCTTTGTGAAACCCATTAAAGATTTTATGGTAAAGTTAAAAAAAAGATCAGCTACACTCTTATATTTTATAATGTTTGAATAACAGAACTCCATATTCACTTTTAAAACTCCAACCAATTCTATTAAATAAAATAGTGAGATTATGAACAGAATGCTACCTCAATAGCATAGCCTAACAGCCATGGTTTTTATTTAAAGTGAAACTACAGATAAAAATGACATATATGATACAGTCTGTCAGTAGCATTACAATAGCAGTCTTTGTTTTTCAGAGTCTCCCTGTAAAATAGTTGTATTACCTGTTGATCCTGCCAGTAAGTCTTATTTTTCATCTTCCTTTAACTAACCGAGCTGTCCAGCAAAAGTGGTAATTAAACGTTTGATACAAGTCATTAAACACTGACAGGGGTGCTTACAATTGCCAGCTTTCATTCACCGCTTTATTTCTGTATTACCCCTGTATTTTAAGGCGCAGCTGGTAAGAGAGTCATGGCTAAGGCTGTAAAGGGCTCAAGTGGCACTCCTACCTTCCTCCTCTCTCTTTGCCCATTCACAAAAAGCCTTGTATTTTTTTTACAGAATACAAGGTGTTCTATGAATGGATCATATTGCATATATTCCCCTCCTCTCCCCTCTCCCCTCCTTCTTCTGTGAAAAAATACAAGGCTGTGGGTGGTGTTGATTGTGGTGCACCAGTGGCAAAGACAACACTCAGAGGCCCAGGTGGATGAGATCAGTATATTCAGAAAGTCCCAACAATGTACAATCAGACCCCGCGGGTAAGTACAGCTAACTAGAGCCACTTACAATAGTAGCAGAGGATCATACTCTTTAAATGATGCTTTTGCAGTGAGGCACAGGAATGGTCGTTCCACACCCAAACTGTAAGCTTCCTAAGTGAAGGTAGTGTCGTCCCATCACTTCCCCTACTCCTCAGGAACTTTTCTCTGCTGCTATGGACTGTCCCTACCAGATAAGGAAAACGGTTCCTACACTAGCCACTCTCACAAAACACGCCAAACCCGGGAGCCAGTGTCTTAAATAGACACTGCTCTAAACCAAGGTGGCCACCAAGGTCACATGGGGCACCAGCATCTAATCAGACAGCTGTCCCCCTGGGTACCCCAGGAAGTCATGGAGGAATCAAGTTCCTCATGACTTCCTTCTCGCTTCTGCAATGCTGCATTGGTCAAGCGCCACCTACAGTAAGGAGTACATACTGCACCTGCCTACAAGGCTTTTTGTGAATGAGCAAGATGGAAGGAGGGGGCAAAAATACAACTTAAGCCTTTTACTTCTGCAGCTGCATTTCTCGTTCCCACAGCACCTGAAAACCTAGCTTTGTGTGTACAAGCTAGCTGTCAACAGAGCATGATACTTTTATACTATGTAACAGCCATCCACACACAGTATAAATAATATTAGGGCTATCTTAATAAGCTAGTACACTATATAGAGTTTTTTTTTTCCCCAGAGTTCAGCTTTTAAAGTGTTAGCTGAAGTTAGGCTGTATGTTGTTAGTCAAGTATGCAAAGTCCATCCAAACCTAGTAGACCATCTAATACTACCCTCTCCACAGGTTGACAATGCTGCTATCCAAGAGTGGCTACATTGCTCCCCCACAGATACAATGCAGTGATTAAAGAGGAGTTCCACCCAGGGGGGCTGTCAAAAAAAAAAAAATTTAAAAGTCAGCAGCTACAAATACTGCAGCTGCTGACTTTTAATTGGACACTTACCTGTCCCTGGGTCCAGCGATGCGGGGGATCGAAGCCCCGCTCGTCCCCCCCCTCCACTCGTTGGCGCCGGCATTTCAACTGTGGGCGCCGGGCTGTGGCTTCACAGCCTGGCACCCACTGCGCATGCGTGAGCGGCGCCGCGCGCCGTGATTGGCCGCTCAATCACCTGGGACCTGTATTGGGTCCCAGATGATTGACAGGAGGGAGGGAGCAAAGAGGAGCCCTTCCTGTGCCTGGGGGGAAGTGATGTCACCAGCCCAGGCAAAGGAACAGGCAGACTACGAGGGACCACATAGCAACAGGCATTTAGAGGTAAGTGAAAAAAAAAAAATATCCAAATGTTTTTTTGTTTTTTTTTTAGAATTTTTACAGGTATTTTTGTTTTTTGGGTTGAACCCCACTTTAAGTGTAGCCTCCCCAAGACAGAAAGTGTGTTACTGGACAGATCGCCAGGTGAAAAGAAAGTAAAGAAATCCTAAGAAAGAAAACTGAGGCAGCCACCACATTCAAGGATTAGTAAACTGCTATATATTACATTTTTCCTTTTGGGTGTATATATTGTACACTTTAAGGATTCTTGCAGTCTTCTGCTACGTATGCTTTATACATTGTAAAATATTTCAATTTCTGGCTCCTGGTGTTTTAAGAGATACGGTATCCTCAGTGCTCCTTTAGAAGTGTACTTAGCTGTACATCTATTGAAGTTTAATCATTTATATCCACTGAAGTACCTAAGTTCTTATTTTACAGCTCAGCTGAAAATCCATTAGGCATTAGCAGGTGTTGTATATGCATTAGGGACACTGGTGCTGTCGATGTTCACAAAGCCCAGGCTTCATTGCTCTCTTTGATGCTTCACTTAACTGCTGTCAGTCACTTAGAATATTCATGGTAAGGGTGGGGCCGATACTAAATCTAAGAGGGTGCTGGAGGGCAAAGGGAGATATTAGTTTCCATACTCTAAGCTAGAAAAATAGAGTTCTTCTTTCTAGGTAGTCATGAAGGGGTTATATTGGAATGATGTGTTTCTTCATCTTCTGTGATTAGAAGCAGAAACAAAAAGATTTGCTGTAAATATGCTATTTGTCCCAAATAAACAAAAGCAATGCCTTCCCTTTTCATGCCAATACACTTTCATAATGCTAAAGTAAGCAATAACAAACAAGTTACACATTTTCAAGCAATGCTTATGAAACCCAGTTATACTCATACATGGCAGATTATAGAACCCTTGCAGAAAGATAGATAGATCTGTAGATAGATAGATAGATAGATAGATAGATAGATAGATAGATAGATAGATAGATAGATAGATAGATAGATAGATAGATAAACAGAATAACCAATTAGGGTAGCACAATGCTAGCATGCAAGCTTAGGACGGGGGGGATTCATATAAGCAGCAAAAACAACCAATACAATTGCTGTGATGTTAAAACATTTATAATTCACAATTCAAGTAGACAGTCAACGTTTTACAAAGGTCCAAGGTACTTCTGTAATCTGAATGTAGCGTGATAACAAAATTCCCTGGGGCCCTTTTCAGTATTACTAATTTGTGCCATTGAAAAGTTAAAGATATAAAGTTCTTTATAACTCAAAGTCTCTAGCAGTGTCATTATATTTCTATTGTAGCTCATAAACTGCTCTCTTTGTCTGGTGAAAGAATTGAAATTAAATGACCACTCAAAACAAGATCTAGTAAAACATAATAGGAAACTTGTTTTTTTCATTTGTGTAGACTGCAGAAGGTTATTAGCATCTCCGCAGACAGCTACCGATACTATAGAGTCCCTTACTAAAAAAAAAAATAAAGCTTCTTTTGAAATGAATTAACAGCTATCATGAAAACAACCAAACATGAATACAATAAATGATATATTCCCTGCAAAACTATAAAGCCTAGTACACACGAGAAGTTTTTTTCTCGTTCAACCCAGCAGGGCTGAATGAAAAAAAAAAATCGTCAGCCCAGAAGGAGCTGCTGTACTAACGACCTAATGTTAGTACAGCTATCTCCCCTGCTGTTTTATTGTGTTCTGACAGGGGGGGTGGGCCCCAGAACACTCCGGTCAGCGCTCTCAGCTATTGGCTGAGAATGCTGATTGGGAGCCAATTGGCAGAGTTTTTTTGGCCATGCCCCTCGACAGAAGCCAGCCGAACGGCCAACTTTTGTCTGATAGACTGCAGTACACACGGTCGAATGTCAGCTGGTTTCTATTGAACCAGCCGATGCCACCAGACATTCGGACCATGTGTGATTATTTTCTTCTCAAATTGGACTGATAAAGTCAGTGGTCACTAGGATGCATTCTTGTACTTATTTTGGACCTTTGTTATGGAAAATCGTATTTTACTATGTGTACAACATTATGAATCTGTTTATATACTTGATATCTGTTTGTGGCTACTGTAGATCTTGTGTGAATCAATAAATCTGTTGTCTTTTATTTCATCAATACCAGTGTCAAACCTCATTCAAAGTCCCAAGGGCAAACATTTCTGTATTTTTTATGATAAAGTCAGTAATGGCTGAAAAATAGGAATGTACCAGCTATGGTAACATCTAACAATTTCAAGTTGATGCTTAAGTCCAGCCATGTTTCTATAGCGCATACTACAAATGCTCTGAGTGCCACACATCAGTTCCTCCTAGATCACAATACAGTTCTCTCTTGCTGCCCCTTACTAGCCTGGAGGTGCTTTTAGCTACTAGGTGAGGTAAAAATGCACTATACTATATTACCCTGAAGTTCAGGGTATGTCTGGGTATACAGGCAAACAGCTAAAAGGACCTTTGAACTGGCACCAGAGGCAAGCAGCTGGAGGAGTCCAAGGGCTGGCACCACATGTGGATGACTAGAGAGGCATGGCCCAGCCACCTCTGCCTTATCAGATCAGCCTCCATGAGCTACAGAGGGCATTAAACAGGGGAACCTACATTCCACAGGCATGTCCAGGAGCCATGGATTTGAGGGAACTCAAGGAATTGTGGAAAAATATGTTAAAGGAGCCCACGCCTGCATCTGACAATGACGATTTAAGGGGAATGCCAGTACACTAACCACCGTCTCCAATTTTCATTCATTTTGAGGACTAGCTTTTGTGACCAAATCACTCTTTCCTCCTTAGTTGTCCCTCTTTCTGGTTAAGCGTATATAAAAAATTGTATACAAATCCATGAAAAATTTAAGTAGCAAAATGTTTTCATTATACTAACCTTCCATCCAACCTCTAAAATATCGCATGTGTTATTTTGGAAAGCCAGTACTAAGGAAAAGTAGAAACGTAAATACCTATTATAGAAGTATAATAAGATTTATAATGTATTTTGCTTAATTACATGGAAACTGGTGTTTGATTATGTAGTTTCATGCTTCGGAAGGTTTAATTCACCATGCTGTTATCTTTGTTTACGCTCATTAGGGCTGATAACCGTGAATGCTTTCCAGTGCATTTGTGTACATTTATTGTGTGCAGCGTTCACTATTTATGTTGGATCCTCTAAGGTTCACACCTTTTTGCCCCCATAGCCCCCATACAACATTTTAATCAGATTGGTACAAAGCTGAACAGTCCATGTTTTTTTTTCCGGAAAATGAAGCCTGTATGGACAGATGCTGTTTTTACTAGGATCAGTTACACCCTGCCAACCTTTGGTCATATCCTCCTAGGAATGCTGTGCCTACAGGTTTCTAAAAAATAAATACAGTCAGTAAAATCATACTGTAAGTTTTTTCTCATTTCCAAATACCCCTGTACATCGAATTTTCAATGGTATCTGACATGCCTACTCTTTATTTAAAGAAGAACTCCAGACAAGATACTATTTATACAGTTCTATAAAACATATTTAGTTATTGTGAGTAAATGTATTTTTACATACAAGGTAGCATAAGTGGCCTTTTCTGTTTTGATATCCAACTCCCATCACCTCCTGCACAGAAGCACAATGTGAAATGGGAGAAAGTATATAAAGAAATTATATGTGATCTTGTGCATAAATCTCAGTTAGCAGTGAATGGTTGAGAAAAGTGCTAAAAATAATTGCGTGTGCGGCACAGTCACCAACCAATAATAAAACTTTCCACCAATAAACTCATATACAAAAAATGTGCTCACATGTGTAACAGAATAAGAATGATCAATACATAACACAATACCTGTGCAAGCTATAAACATCAGGAAAGGGGTGTATATAATGAATGTTCATAAAAAAGTGTTCAAAATGATGTGCAAAACCCCCAATGTATCCAGTGAAAATACTAAATAAAGTTTCAATAAAAAATTCCAATAAAAAATTCCAATGTGTAAAACTTTCAAGAGTCTTCACCAGCAGATGGAAAATAAACAATGTGTTGACTGTGGTTCAAATGATATCCCTTCATTGTGCTTCCATTGCTCTTACCTTGAGGGCATGGATAAAATGCCTTGAACCATTTCTAGGACAATCAACTCGGTGTTGGAGCCCACACTCAATCTGGATAGGGGGTGGATTCTTAATGCAATAGGTGAATATCTCCTCCAGCCCGGTATCCGGATTCACATGTAAAGGAATAGCCTCCAATAGTGTATTACCACAAAAGACCAGTTTATTAAAGATAAAGTTATGCTTACATCAAACAAATGAAGGATAAGCCAAACAAAGACCAGAAACAGTGTGTTTTCGCCACCTCATACGTCACTTCCGGTCCGCGGTGACCACTTCCAGTTTGCGGTAAACTCCCGGTTCGCGGTGAATGGCTTCTGGTTACGCCTTGTGTCTTACACGTTACATCACACCCTCGTGACTTCCTCAGAGGAAGTCACGAGGGTGTGACGTAACGCGAACCGGAAGTGGTAACCGCGGACCAGAAGTGACTATGAGGTGGTGAAAACACGCTGTTTCTGGTCTTTGGCTTATACTTCATTTGTTTGATGTAAGCAAAATTTTATCTTTAATAAACTGGTCTTATTGATCAACAGGCTGTAGACAGGCAGGTGATATCATTGTATTTTTAGCACCAACAGAAAGTGATGACATCCTTTTGGCTGTGCTGTCTGGAATGGGTGTCTCTAGCAGATAAAATAATTCAACTGAGCATTTGCTTGCTTGGAGTTTGGCTTTAAAGTGTTTGTAAAGGCTGAAGGAATTTAACCTTCATGCATTTTATGCATGAAGGTCAAAAACCTTCTCAGTGTAGCAGGCCCCCAATACTTACCTGAGCTTGATCTTCCTCCAGTGATGTGCATGAGGGCCTCAGCTCTCCAGGAACTCTCCCTCCTCATTGGCTAAGACAGCAGTGGAAGCCACTGGCTGTCAATCACAGCCAGTGAGCCAATCAGGAGAGAGAGGGGCGGGGCCACAGCTCTGTGTGTGAATGGATACGCAGAGCCATGGCTTAGGAGCAAGCATGCTTGGGTGTCCCTATTGCAAGCTGCTTGCTCTGGGAGCACTAGGCAGAAGGGTAGAGCCAGGAGCGCCAGCAAGGGACCCGAGAAGAAAAATAACAAACATGGCATACTTACCTGCTCTGTGCAAAAACACTGCACAGAGCAGGTAAGTATGTCATGTTTGTTATTTTTTATTATTATTATTTAACTTTAACATCACTTTAAGGCCTCATGCACACTGGACATTTTTGCAGATGCTTCTGGGGGGGGGGGGGGGTCCAGGCAGTTCTTTTTTCTGTCTTTAAATTCCCCTGCATGTTATTCTATGTGTCCATGCACACATAGGCTTTTAGCAGAGTTTAGTGGCAGAGGCTTTTAGAGGCAGACAAAAAACCCACTGCCAGTGCATCCAGATTTGATTTGCATAATATGTCACATGCCATAGCAAAGAGTATCCTTTAAAATAATCTAAAACCTGAATTTAACACAAAAAGTGGTACAATACCATTGCATAGTTATATTATGACACATCTAAGTAATACCTCTGTAGCAATGTGACTTTCTCACTATACTGACATGATAGAACCTGATGGATACCTGAATCATAATTACTAAGATGTAACTGACTCATAAATATACACTTTTAAAAACTTGTTCAAGCACACATTATGATTCTAGGTTTTTATTGCTGAAAACTTTCTTTTCCTAGGAAATGATTAAGAACAAAAGCTTGTCATAGTATGCAATTGACGTAAAGGGGTCAATTTACTAATGGAGTAGAGATTTCACTTCAATCATCCAATCATGTGCAGGTAAAAATCCTGTATTTTTTATTTATCCTTGTATGTGACTGGATATTCCCAATAAACAGAGCCTCCCTTTATTTACTAAGTTAAGGTGTCTGTAACCCCGCCCCCCCAAAAAAAGACACAGCTTTGCCTCCCTATATTATTTTGTAATGCTATAGAAGCAGTGTTTTGCTTTGTTTTTTAAATTATTTTAATCAAAGTCTCAAATACCAGTTGATGCTGCCAGTATTTACTTTCAACATATGCACAACTTCCTGCAGGAAGCCTATCTGTCGTGCTGCAGAAAAGAATTCTGTAGCATGCTTAGGAGCTTACAATTTGAAGCCTAAGTTCACCTTTTTCAGAAAATAGCCTATACAATCCAGGGGCCTCTGGTGATATTAAAAATACTGTATAGCTTTGTAAAATGTCTATTTATTTGTATTTTATTTATTTCAGGTACTTATATATAGCCATCAATTTACAAAGTGCTTCACAAATATATTGTACATTCACATCAGTCCCTGCCCTGAAGGGGCTTACAATCTAGGGTCCCTAACTCACATTCATACATACACATACTAGGGCTAAGTTTGTTTGGAGCCAATTAATCTACCAGCATGTCTTTGGAGTGTGGGGGGGAAACCGGAGTACCGGAGGAAACCCATGCAGGCACAGGGAGAACATGCAAACTCCAGGCAGGTAGTGTCGTGGTTGGGATATTTCTGTCATATCTGTAGGACATTTTAATCCCTCTGGAAGCCTGGCTGGAAAACTCCTAGGTAGCAAATCCTACGCCCTGCCATGTTGCTATTTTTATATTTTAATATCTACTGCAGGGGAAGGCAACCTAGGCCCTTCAGCTGTTTTGAAACTACAAGTCCCATCCATGAGACATTGCAAGACCCTAATAATCACAGGCATCACTCCTGGAGGCAGAAGCATGATAGAATTTGTAGTTTCACCAAAGCTGGAGGGCCGAGGTTGCCTACCCCTGATCTACTGTGACCCCTTGACTGCATAGGCTGTTTCATTGGAAGAGAAGAGCCTTTAAGGTCCCTATCTCACATTCATACACATACTAGGGCCAAGTTGTACATTTAACCTATCAACATATCTTTTGGAGTTCGGAAGATTTTAATATATAGAGAGTAGAAGTGGGATACCAAACATGCTTATAGGGATACAGGCAGCCCCGCAGTTACAAACATCAGGCAGGATTCATACGTTAGCGGTAAAGCGCTGCTAGTTTTAGCGGCGCTTTACCGTCGTCTTAGTGGCGCTTTTCGGACGCTAGCAGTGTGCTTTTAACCCCCGCTAGAGGCCGAACAAAGAGTTAAAAGCGCCCGTGTTGCGGCGCTGCCAAAGCACTTTGCAGGCGCTTTGGCAGCGCTGCCCATTCAATTTAATGGGCAAGAAGTTTTGAGAGCGGTGTATACACCGCTCCCAAAAAGCCCCATAGATGCTGCTTGCAGGACTTTTTTTTCACGTCCCGCAAGTGCACAGCCCCAGTGTGAAAGCACTCAGGCTTTCACACTGGGGAGGCATGAGAGGCACTTTTCAGGTGCTTTACAGGCGCTATTTTTAGCACTAAAATACCTAAAATGCGCCTTTAGTGTGAAAGGGATCTAAGAGTTAACATAGGACAAAGGTGTCTCCACTGAAGCTTTATAACCAATCCTTGTTTCTATAACAACCCACATTTTTTAAGTCCAATCACAGGGATAGAAAGTGAGATGAAATCTTCTGAACAGGGGTACGGACAGCAAAACAAACATTACAGGGGTGTTAACCCTTCCCTATGCTATCCAAAAAAATATTTTTTTGGCTGGAGGTAGACCTAAAAAATTTACCTGTTCCAACTTACATACAAATTCAACTTAAGAACAAACCTACAAACCCTATCTTGTTTGAAGCTTGGAGACTGCCTGTATTAGTCCATGAAGGAGGTATGGAGGTATGCAGAATAGGAAGCAAGTGGGTAGGTGCACTCATCAGGACTTGCAACAGGCAACAGGAGGAATTTCCAATGTGGTTTTATTAAAGTCAACAACATTTGGGCAGGGCAAGATGGGATGCACCCCATCGAAACGGTGGCTTTACGTGTTGCAAGTCCAACTGAGGGCACCTGCTGCCTGCTTCACAATATATATATATATATATATATATATATATATATATATATATATATATATATATACACACAGTTGTGCTCATAAGTTTACATACCCTGACAAAATTTATGATTTCTTTGCCATTTTTCAGAGAATATGAATGATAACACAAAAACATTTATTTCACTCATGGTTAGTGTTTGGCTGAAGCCATTTATTTTCAATCAACTGCGTTTATTCTTTTTAACTCATAATCACAACAGAAACTACCCAAATGACCCTGATCAAAAGTTTACATACCCTGGTGATTTTGGCCTGATAACATGCACACAAGTTGAAACAAAGAGGTTTGAATGGCTATTAAAGGTAACCATCCTCACCTGTGATCTGTTTGCTGGTAATTAGTGTGTGTGTATAAAAGGTCAATGTGTTTCTGGACTCCTGACAGACCCTTGTATCTTTCATTGAGTGCTACACTGACGTTTCTGGATTCTAAGTCATGGGGAAAGCAAAAGAATTGTCAAAGGATCAGCGGGATAAGGTATTTGAATTGTATAAAACAGGAAAGGGATATAAAAAGATATCCAAAGAATTGAGAATGCCAATCAGCAGTGTTCAAGTAGTGGAAAATGAGGGGTCCTGTTGAAACCAAACCACGGTCAGGAAAATTGTTCACGATGCAAACAAAAACCCACAAATAACTTCGGGTGAAATACAGGACTCTCTGAAAACATGTGGTGTGGCTGTTTCAAGATGCACAATAAGGAGGCACTTGAAGAAAGATGGGCTGCATGGTCGAGTTGCCAGAAGAAAGCCATTACTACACAAATGTCACAAAGTATCCCGCTTACAATACGCCAAACAGCACGGAGACCTTCTGGCACAAAGTCATTTGGAGTGATGAGACCAAAATTGAGCTTTTTGGCCACAACCATAAACACTACATTTGAAGAGGAGTCAACAAGGCCTATGATGAAAGGTACACCATTCCTACTGTGAAACAGAGGTGGATCGCTGATGTTTTGGGGATGTGTGAGCTACAAAGGCACAGGAAATTTGGTCAAAATTGATGGCAAGATGAATGCAGTATGTTATCTAAAAATACTAGAGGAACATTTGCATTCATCAGCCAGGAAGCTGCGCATGGGACGTACTTGGACATTCCAACATGACAATGATCCAAAACACAAGGCCAAGTTGACCTGTCATTGACTACAGCAGAATAAAGTGAAGGTTCTGGAGTGGCCATCTCAGTCTCCTGACCTCAATATCATTGACTCTGGGGAGATCTCAAAAGTGCAGTTCATGCAAGACAACCCAAGAATTTACAGGAACTGGAGGCTTTTTGCCAAGAGGAATGGGCAACTTTACCATCTGAGAAGATAAAGAGCCTCATCCACAAATACCACAAAAGACTTCAAGCTGTCATTGATGTTAAAGGGGGCAATACACGGTGTTAAGAACTGGGGTATGTAAACTTTTGATCAGGGTCATTTGGGTAGTTTCTGTTGCCATTATGATCTAAAAAGAGTAAACACAGTCAATTGATAATAAATAGCTTCAGCCAAACACTAACCATGCGTGAAAGAAAAGTTTTTGTGTTATCATTTATATTCTCTGAAATCATAAATTCTGCCAGGGTATGTAAACTTATGAGCACAACTGTGTTTGTATATATATATATATATATATATATATAATACAATACTATGACAGGCTGCCTAATTATATCCGTGACTGCTTTATAATAGATCCCTGAAATGTAATGTAATTGATGTTGTTTTTTACATTTTTATATTTCTAGTTTTGTTACATCCAATGAGACAAAAAAAACTCCATTAAGGCAATTTATTTTGCCGGAAAATGCATTCGAAAATGAAATTAAAGTAAACATCTCCTGCAAGCACATGCCAAGCAATTTATGGCGCTGTTTTCTCTTGGAACAGTTTCTGCTTTTTCAATCTGACATCTGATATGCTAGTGCTGTTGTCACTTTCTCTTGGCAGTGGCTTCTGTAGATGGAAATATGCATAAGTAGCTGTAATGAAACAGCAGTTATGCAAGGGACCATGTGGACTCCGAAGCGCCACTGTGTTAAACATCACCTAGGCTCCGCTGTCTTTTTATGCCATACTGTATAATTGCTTTGTAGCAACGGGGGTCTACGGGAAATCTAAATTGGCAACAGGGGCCCTATTAGATTGTCCTGAGTATTCATTTTGTAACATGTCAGATCTCAAGGTGAACTCCCGCAAATAACTATGGTTTACTAATTTTATTCAGAAAATGCAAAATACATTCATCAAATATGCACACATCTGAAACAGGATACTGAAGGGATAATCAGGTGTTTTCCTACACGTACAACATCTAAGGGAAAAAAAAGTGCTACATTTTCCTTTAGATCTGATTATGTTTTGCAAACATGCAAATCAGCATATGGGGATCTTCCAGTAGACAGTTCTTTTAAGCTCTAATAAAAGCTTAAAAATCCAATTATAAAGTCTGAAAAAAAAAAAGGCAATAGGAGCTAAAAATATCCAAGTGTTTGAGTCAGCACAGCAGGGAATGGTTTATAGAGCAATCATTCATTGTGAAACGGACCTCCTCAGTACATTGGTGGCATCTCTGGACCATTAGAATAATCAGCTTTCAATGTTTTAACTGCCGCTAATGCTTTCTACTTAATTATCGTTTTTTTTTTTTTTTTTTTTTTTTTTTTGTAAATAGTTGCTAGACCACGCATTGCTATTGCAAAGGCACTTCTATTTATAGCCTGAACTTAAAGCACTGTGAATTTAGTTTGACCTTAACTGTGCTACTAATAAACATGCATTTGTGCTAAATTCATTCTTTTAAAACAAGCATTCCAGCTATTACATTTTCATTTCTTTCAGGTCACTTCCAGGAATATTACGATGGAATTAAAAAAAAACAAAAAAAAAAACAAAAAAAAAAAAAACAGAAGCTAATTCAGAAGAGATGGTTCCATTACATAATAAAATCTATTTTTATGCTATTTGCTTCCCAAAGCTGCATGTACTTCTAGAATCCATTTAACCCAGATGTTACTTTATGTTCCAAGTACATCTACTTAAGATATAAGATTAAATCACTTTCAAACAACTGTAGCACTGCAAAAGGGTTTAGAGGTGATCATCGGATTCTTCATAATTAACATCTATTATTTCCGTTCATAACAAGTGAGGTGGTATTATTGGGGGGGAAATATTGTCAAGCACATGTGCAACTAAAATCGTTCTCCATTAAAATCCACTTCAGCCCCGGAAGGTTTAACCTCCTTAATGACCAGGCCATTTTTTGCGATAAGGCACTGCGTTACTTTAATTACAATTGCGAGGTCGCGCGACACCGTAAAAATAAAATTGATGTCCTTTTTTTCCCATAAATAGAGCTTTCTCTTGGTGATATTTGATCACCTCTGCGTTTTTTATTTTGTGCGCTAGAAATCAAAAAAAGACCGCCAATTTTGAAAAACAAAAAACAATATTCTTTACTTTCTGATATAAACCATACCCAAAAAAAAAAATTGAAAAAAAAATTGAATTTCTTCATCAATTTAGGCCCATTTGTGTTCTGCTACATTTTTTTTGGTAAAAAAATCTCCAATAAGCGTATATTGATTGGTTTATCGTGTGAAGTTATCGCATTTAAAAACAAAGGGATTTTTTTATGGCATTTTTATTTATTTATTTTTTTTACTAGTAATGACGGCGATCAGCGATTTTTAGCGAGACTGCCACATTGCGGCAGACAAATCGGACACCTAACTGACACTTTTTTGGGTACCAGTGACATTATTACAGTAATCAGTGCTAAAAATATGCACTGTTACTGTACTAATGACACTGGCAGGGAAGGGGTTAACACCAGGGGCAATCAAAGGGTTAAGTGTCCCTAGGGGATGCTTTCTAACTGTATGGGGGATGGACTCATTGGATGAACACAGAGATCCTTGTTCCTGTTTATGCATGAGATACTGTGGGGGCTCACACGCGCCTGCTGCACGCTGGTGGAGCGCGCGCGTGGGTCCCATGGACTCAATGTCCACCGGCCACCCGCGATCGCTTCACAGAGAGGCAGATCCCCGTTCTGAAAGGGGACAACACTGAGATTGTCTGTTCCTAGTAATTAGGAACAGCGATCTCTGTGTTGTCCCAGTGAGCCAATCCCCCACACAGTTAGAACACACACTGAGGGAACACAATTAACCATTTGATCGCTACTAGTGTTAACCCCTTCCCTGCCATTGTCATTTATACAGTGATCAGTGCATTTTTTTTTAGCACTGATCACTGTATGGGTGTCACTGGACCCCAAAAAGTGTCACTTAGGGTCAGATTTGTCTGCCACAATGTTGCAGTCTAGCTAAAAATCGCAGATCTCCACCATTACCAGTAAAAACCATTAAAAAAAATGTAAGTCCTTAAAGCTATCCCCTATTTTGTAGACGCTATAACTTTTGTGCAAAACCAATCAATATACGCTTACAGTGATTTTTTTTTTAACAAAAACATGAAGCAGAATACATATGGCCTAAACTGATGAATACATTTGATTTTATTATTGGACATGTATTATAGCAGAAAGTAAAAAAATATTGTTTTTTTTTCAAAATTGTCGTTCTTTTTTTGTTTATTGCGTGAAACATAAAAACCGCAGAGGTGATCAAATACCACCAAAAGAAAGCTCTATTTGTGGGAAAAAAAGACAATTTTTGTTTGGATACAATGTCGCACGACACCGTTTCAATTGTCAGTTAAAGTAACGCAGTGCCGTATCCAAAAAAATGGCCTGGTCATTAAGGGGGTAAATCCTTCCGGGGCTGAAGTGGTTAAAAAGAAAAACCCAAAGAAGGTATAAGGCCATAAGTAATAATTGTATTGGTGATACCCTGCAGCCAGAATAAACCATGAGGGCTGGTTCACACTACAATTTCCACATTCTGCATCTGTTTCTGCGTGCACGTTTTTGATACACTGCAGTGCATTTCTTATGTGTTCCAGTATGTTTTTCCCCTCTTTTTTTTTTTTCTTTATCTCAATTGAGGACATTCCAGTGCACTTTTGATGTGCTTTGCCGTATTCCAGATATGTTCCATACAGAAAAAATGCAGCATATTCTACTTTTTTTGACTACCTTGGAACATACACTGGTATGAACTAAGGCCATTGGAATACATGTCAAGCACCGTCCATGTGTTTTTGATGCAGAATAAAAACGCACTGGACTTCATGTGGTGTGAACCAATTTTCAAAGTCTACTTATTGTATAAACAAAATCATTTCTTTTTTCAATTAAAAAAGGTTTGCCTATCTGAAAGTAGTAAGCGTATGGTTTTATTATGTAGTGCGCCCGGAGTTACACTTTAACAAAGCAGACTATTATAGAAAGAATTATTTCTGCTTCTTTATTATTTATGAGAATATGCTTGAAAATAGCTTATTTAGGCACTGTTTACTGCCTAATAAAATCCACTAAATATTGTGACCTAAAGGTTGCATAATTTTCATCAGTTAATGGGTCTGTTAGAAAGTAGCAGACATCTGAACGGATCAGATATTGCCTCCTTATATCAAGTCCATTTATCTTGCATAGCACTATAGTAAAGAGCTCTCTACATGAAAGAATGGTTTAGTAATTTAATTTATAATACAAGCTTGACTCATGGGCATGAAGCAGCAATTCTGCTGCAGAAGTGATTTTTGTTCCAGGCATATCTCAAGAAAGAGATTAGGATACATATTTATCATCAGAAAGCATAGTGTCACTGTATATATTTTAGGCTGGATCACCAATGCAACTTTTATTTTAGCAGCCAAGATATAAAGACATAGCATTTTACATTTTCAACAGGCTATTTCAACAGGCTATTTATTTTTCTTTACAGTCCTACATTCATGAGCAGTTCTCTAATGAAAGTCTCTGCGTAAAAAAAAAGTAGGCGTTACACAAATGATATGAATTTATTCATTATATGAATTATGAATTAGGTGAATTTAAATCCACTGTGCTAAAGGCTAAATACTACTTAAACACTGATGTTACACACAATTGCTATGCAAGCCATTTGGTCAGTTAAAGTTATTAAAGCTGAACTCCAGCCAGAAACACTTTAAATTAAAATAAGGATATAAATCCACGTTGTGCTCACCAAATGCCCTTGCACACCCAGATATTATCCTGCAAATGTAGTTCATCACTGTGCTATGCATAGCCTGTGCAGTGAGCAGAGCTGTGGGAGGGGCCTAACAGGTCCCATCCACTATAGGCTGCTTATAGAAAACTACAGTAGGGGCGGAGACAGGACCAGTATCTCTACACAAGGAATAGCAAGCAGCAATGGCCATTTTTTATTACAAGAAACTCCTGCACAGAGTGAAAGTTTCACAATAGATTACTGCACAGATCTGGAAAAAAATACAAAGCACACCAGGATTCAAGGAATAATACACATCACTTATGTATTTGGCAAATGTTAGCTTGGAATTCAGCTTCAAAGACTACCTATTATTATTATTATTATACAGGATTTATATAGCGCCAGCAGTTTACGCAGCGCTTTACAATGTGAAAGGGGACAATACAGTTATAATACAATAAAATACAAGAGGATTAAGAGGGCCCTGCTCAGAAGAGCTTACAATCTAATAGGGTGGGGCAGGTGGTACAAAAGGTTGAAGCTGTAGGGAATGAGCTGATGGAAGTGGTAGAAGATTAGTTGGAGACGTGATAGGCTTTCCTGAAGAGATGAGTTTTCAGGGATCGCCTGAAGGTAGTAAGAATAGGGGATAGCCAGACCGGTGGTGGTAGTGAGTTCCAGAGGATGGGAGAGGCTCTGGAGAAATCCTGAATATGAGCATGAGAGGAGGAGACGAGAGAGCTTGAAAGTAGGAGGTCTTGAGAAGAGCGGAGAGGACGATTTGGGTGATATTTGGAGACAAGATTGGTGATGTAGCTCGGGGCAGAGTTGTGAATGGCTTTGTATGTTGTGGTTAGTATTTTGTGTTTAATTTGCTGGGTGATTGGGAGCCAGTGAAGGGATTGGAGGAGAGGGTTGGCAGACACTGAGCTGTTGGTAAGGTGGATAAGTCTGGCAGCAGCATTCATGATAGACTGAAGAGTTGCAATAGTCAAGGCGAGAGATAACAAGGGAGTGAATGAGGAGCGGTCGGACTTTGTTCGGACATTCCGACAACAAAATCCTAGGATTTTTTCCGACGGATGTTGGCTCAAACTTGTCTTGCATACACACGGTCACACAAAGTTGTTGGAAAATCCGATCGTTCTATACGCGGTGACGTAAAACACGTACGTCGGGACTATAAATGGGGCAGTAGCCAATAGCTTTCATCTCTTTATTTATTGTGAGCATGCCTGGCACTTTGTCCGTCGGATTTGTGTACACACAATTTCCGACAACAGATTTTGTTGTCGGAAAATTTTATATCCTGCTCTCAAACTTTGTGTTTTGTGTTCCGATGGAAAATGTGTGATGGAGCCCACACATGGTCAGAATTTCCGACAACAAGGTCCTATCACACATTTTCCATCGGAAAATCCGACCGTGTGTACAGGGCATTAGTGTACAGAATGCCATAAGAAATCGAATTTCCTGCTCTTGTGGTTGGATAACCTATTTTTCCAGAACTTTACACAGAGCATGAAGTCAAATTAGTGGCATTCCCTGAAATAAGAGTTTGACTTCTGGTGGGACACATTGTAAGACTCATACACATATAAAGAGACTATACAGCAGGATACTTCCCCTGAATTGCTCTATGCCTTATGGACCATTTGGAACCAGGGTGGATATAAATCAATGATTTTTTTTTTTAAATAAAAAAAATCAGATTTTTTTTATTTAAATCAGATTTTTTTTATTTAAATCGACTTTTTAGTTTTTTATCAAATTTATTGTAACCTTTCATGCTTAAGCCCATTTGTTGCTTTCAAGTTAAAAATCAGTATTCTTTGCTAGAAAATTAATTAGAACCCCCAAACATTATATATTGTTTTAGCAGAGAATCTAGAGAATAAAATGGCGATTGTTGCAATATTTTATGTCACACTGTATTTGCGCAGCGGTCTTTCAAACACAATTTTGGGGAAAAAAGACATTTTCATGAATTAAAAAAAACTAAACAGTAACCATAGCCCAATTTTTGTATAATGTGAAAGATGATGTTATGCCGAGTAAATAGATGCCTAACATGTCATGCTCTGAAATTGCACAAACTTGTGGAATGGCGACAAACTATTGTACCTCAAAATCTCCACAGGCGGCGCTTTAAAAAAAAAATAACGGTTACCAGGTTAGAGTTACAGTGGAGGTCTAATGCTAGAATTATTGTTCTCGTTCTGACAATCGCGGCAATACCTCACATGTGTGATTTGAACACCGTTTACATATGCAAGCGCGACACGTGTACGTGTGCTTTTTCTTTGCTGTGCTTTAAAAATTTTTTTTTTTCTTATTTATTTTTTATTTTATTTTACACTTTTGAAAAAAAAAATTTGATGATGATGACTTTTATTGCTGTCACAAGTAATGTAATCATCCCTTGTGACAGTAATAAGTGGTGACAGGTAATCTTTATGGCGAGATTGGGGGTCTAAAAAGACCCCAAATCCCTCCTTTGCACTTCAAAGTATTCAGATCGCCAAAAATGTTGATTCTGAATACTGTCATTTTGTCAGCCGAGTAAAGCGGAAGTGACGTTGTGTGGTCGCTTCCGTGTTAACACGAAGAAGACTGGAAGGAAGTCAGAAACGGCTCAGGAAGTCTCACTCTAGCTGGCAGAAGTGCCAGATCGCGGATCGTGTCTCCCGGTTGGACGGGAGGGCCGGAAAGCGTGGCGGAAGGCGACGGGAGGGGGAAACGTTCCCTCCCACTCCCCCGGGATAACAGCCGAGCATCTTTTAGCCGCATTTGTTATCTCTGAAGGGCCAACCACCCGCTCTAAAAAATGGCAGCTGCATCCATTACCCCGGTATAACCTCCTAAAGCTGAGGCCGCATATGTGCATACGGTCAGCAGGAAGGGGTTAATAGAATGCTTTTGGAGTAAAAATCTATCCAAAGATAGTTTTCTATTTAAGATACATTAATAATTTAGTTTAATCAGCATGAAATTGAGCTTAGTTGAGCTGTATATTCTGCAATATGTACATTTTTGCTAAGCTCATTCAATGAAACCAAGCCGTACAAGCTAAGATGACATGCACTGCATTGATGCATTCACACAATTTCACAGTAACCATGAGATGAACCAAAGTTCAGGAATATTTCTTTATCCTATGATTTTGCAAATCTATGTACACTACAAACTGTATGATTGAATCAGTTCTGATACCGCTGCTTTACTAACCTGACAGCTTATTATTCTAAGTAGGAAACCTTCATTTTGTTTGCAAATATTAAAGATTCTAACTACCAGTAAGGATAAGTCCTTACATTTAACCACTTAAGGACTAGCCTCGTTTTGGATTTTAGGTGTTTACATGTTTAAAACAGGTTTTTTTGCTAGAAAATAACTTAGAACCCTCAAACATTATGTATTGTTTTATTTCTAACACCCTAGAGAATAAAATGGAGGTTATTGCAATACTTTTTTCGTATTTGCACAGCGGTCTTCTAAGCGCACTTTTTTTGGAAAAAAATCACTTTTTTGAATAAAAAAATAAGAGAACAGTAAAGTTAGCCCAATTTTTTTTTATATTGTGAAATATAATGTTACGCCAAGTAAATTGATACCCAACATGTCATGCTTCAAAATTGCGCCCGCTCGTGGAATGGCGTCAAACTTTTACCCTTAAAAATCTCCATAGGCGATGTTTAAAAAATTCTACAGGTTACATGTTTTGCGTTACAGAGGAGGTCTAGGACTAGAATTGTTGCTCTTGCTCTACCGGTCATGGTGATACCTCACATGTGTGGTTTGACCACCATTTTCATATGCGGGCGCTACTCACGTATGCGTTCGCTTCTGCGCGCAAGCTCATCGGTACAGGGCGCTTTAAATTTTTTTTAATTTTTTTTTTTAATTTTATTTTATTTTAATTATTATTTCACTGTTTTTTTTTTTAAAAACAGATTTACATCACTTTTATTCCTATTACAAGGAATGTAAACATCCCTTGTAATAGAAAAAAGTATGACAGGTCCTCTTAAATATGAGATCTGGGGTCAAAAAGTCCTCAGATCTCATATTTACACTAAAATGCAAAAAAAATAAAGTCGTTTAAAAAAAATGACAAAAAAAATATGCCTTTAAGACATATGGTGGGCGGAGCTGACATAATGACATTGCTTCCCCCGTCCTATACTATGGAGACAGGTGGGCGCCATCTTAGCCTCACTCGTCTCCATACAGGTCCCGATCGCCCCTGCTGCCACCGACGGCTCCAGTAAGCGGCGGAGGGCACGGGAGAGCGGCGGGAGGGGGGTGGCACCTCTCCCGCTGCCGATAATGGTGATCTCGCGGTGAAGCCGCCACAGAGACCACCATTATCGGAAACACGACCGGCTCCTGTAAAGATGGATATCTCGGTTGTGGCAGCAGCTGCTGCCGTTACCGAGACATCCCTCTTCAAAGTGCCGACATATATGTACAGGAGCCGGTCGGTAAGTGGTTAAAGAGCACCTGTCATTTCAAATCCATCCTGTTAGCGGGCATCCACTCACCTGCTGCTGCCACGTTCCTCACCTTGTTGTGTCACTGCCGCATCCCCAGCCATCCCATTAAAGTGAATGTGACTGTTGTTGAGTCAACAGCGGGTCAGAGGAGGAGCTGCTGCGGGACAGAGATGACAGTTGCTCTTTAAAAATTATTATTTAAATCGAGTTGATTTAAATCAAGCCTTTTTACTAGTGATTTAAATTGTGATTAAAATCGACTTGATTTACTCCTTTGTGGCTGATTCTCTAAACTTATGAAAGGAAAATGTGAAAAAAGAGTTGTTGCCAATAAAGAAATCTTAAACAACATTTCTCAATGTGGCTATGGGTAAAACCCCCACTCTTTTCTATACTTTGAGGATAGCTTTGGCCGAAACGCATTAGGATTATGTGGATTGTACACTGCTATTGTGCCAAATAGAATTCTTATAAAAAGAAGCGTTGGGTTGCCGGTGATTTCTTCTTTTATGGACCCACTCTTTTCTGGATTTAATCAATTTAATAAATGAGTTGTGTCCAAAGATATTTTAGGGGAAGAATATTCTGCTCTTGGTTATAGATAAACATATAAACTTATCTGCTGTACATAACAAGAATATAATTCTGAAAATGTCATTGGTTTGCCAAAATGTTTTCGTTTTCTAAGAATATTTCTTTGATTTAGCACAATTAGGCTAAGTTCACACTAGCATTTAAAGCAGGCATTTGAGATGCGTTAAAAACGCCCTTCAAATGCCTATGCACAAGATACAATAGATAGCGCACAGTGCTGTTCACAATGTAAAAACATGAAGCAATAGTGTCGTGTTGCTTCAAAATTGAAGCCTCATGTTGAGTTAGGAGGCGTTTAAAGCCTTACAACGCCTCCCATTCAAGTCTATGGTAACGCTTCGCAAATGCTCTGGCAGGCAGTTGCAGTGCGGTTGTGAGCTCATTTATTGTAATTGAATAGGCATTTGTGGAGCGGTTTTAAAGCACCTTAACACTCAACAAACACTTCAAAACTGGCCAATAGGGCATTTGGGGAGCATTTTTAACTCTTTATTAATGCTTTTAAAATGCCAGTCTAACGCCCACACTAAAGCTCATTAACGCAAGTCTAATGCCCATACTAACGCTATAATAGCATTTGTTAAGCGTTAGAAATGTAGTCAATTGTAAACCCTTAGAGGGAACCAATTAAAGGCCTGTGTCGACAGACTTTGGTGTGTCTATGGCAGTAGTTTGACATCAGTTTGACATGCTTTTCAGATCATTCAGAATTGATTGAAAGATGCATTTGACCTGCAGTTGACCTTCTTCTGACCTGCATCTGACATCCTTCAAATGAGTTGTGCATTTCCATAGACTTGAATAGGAATGCAAGCCTATCTGATGCAAACAAAAGGCAGTGGCTGTTTTGTTTTGTATCTTTTAAGGTCGCTTTCAGTAAAGCAAAGAAGCATAAAAACCTTTTCAGAATATTAATGTGCTTTGCTAAATAAGAATTTTGTACTCACAGAAACTTACAATTTTAGGAAAACTATACACAACATAAGGGGGATTACAAATATGCATACAATATACACATGTCCAACCACCCTGCCTAGCAAATGAGTATGGACAATGTATGTGATAGGGATACACTAAAAGTTACTTATTTTGGGCTATAGTGTAGATTTAGTATAATCCACAGGTGAAGTCCCTTTTTGGTCTTATTGAGTCTGGCTGTGTTTAAGTCCCCTCCTCCATTTCCTGCCAACATCACTTCCTGTTTTGCTAGTCTCCATGCAACCAGTCAAATGGGTTAATTAGCGTTTGAACAAAGGAAATTCAGCTTCTAAAAACAATATATGATACCAAATAGTTTTTTTTTCCATATATTTATGTCATAAAAAAATCACTAAAATACTCAAAGCAACCCACTGAGGTTGATTTAATATAGGCAAATAGACTTTGCACTTTGCAAGTGCAGTTGCACTCATTTTCCCCAGCACTTAGTGAAAGTTGTAAAGCTTCACTTTGTAAGGAATACCCAATCAGGTGCAAGGAACATATAAAAATAGTATTTTACCCTGCACATGATTGAATGATGGAAATCAGCAGAGCTTCACTATTCAATAAGCTCTGGGGAAAATGAGTGCAACTATACTTGCAAAGTACACAGTCCTTTACTACTCCTTTACTACCTTTAGTAAATCAATCCTATTGACACAGTTTGAGTTGCCATCCAAACTGGCTAAATGCAGACAAGTCAGAGACGCACAAGCATCTCCTCCTCCAATGTTTATTTCATATCACTGGGCTTTTTTTTACCTTTTTTATATTATTAGAAAAGCCAGTCCCCAGAGACCAATCTGTATGGCATTTCTCTCTGGGCAGGTGCTTCATCAGGGATATTATTTAAGATAAGGAACCTTCCTCTCAACATATTCACCTACTTTTCATAAGAGCTGAGATCTTTTGTATCACAGTTGGCCCAAAATGTAAGTGAAATGGGGATAGTAACTCACCTACTTTATTGTGTATACAGGTAATTGCTACCCCTTTCCTGGTTAATTGGTAAAGACCATTTAGGGTAACATGGCTGATTCTCTTATTAAACAATAAACAGCTCTTGACACTACATGTGCTCCCCCACCTCTCTATATCAATTAGTCAGTGCCATTGGTAAATTCCCAGTGTTCCCAGGTATGAGGAAGCATGTGATCTCCCCTTAGGATGTAATGCTAGGGCCTGATCAGCCAATCCCCGGGCCTAAACACTTTCAGCTGATGAGGAGGAGGAAGAAGATAGACCTGTTTATGAGGCAACAGCATTTGACTTGGAGCATACACAGGGTTAGAAGGACTCCCAATTCTGACAGGGGAATGAAGCAGTGGGTGAAACCCCATAAAGGTACATTTTTGTAAACTGGAATTGTGTTTCTCTACAATGTGGCTAGGGTGTAGTATTATGCTGCTATTATAGGCCTTGTTCACAAGGAGATACTTAAATGTAAGCCTGTTTGAGGGCTGTGTTTTGCCCACATGGGATGCAATGGTGTTCCGTGCAGGAAGTCCCATTCATGTCAACGGAGACACAACAGCTGCTCAGACACCAGTCACTGCTCCCATTGTGAGATCTGTGTGGGTGCGGATGTGTGCGGATTTCTGGACTCACAGAGGTTGATTTACTAAAACTGAATAAAAACTGCAGAAATCTGGTGCAGCTGTGCATGGTAGCCAATCAACTTCTAACTTCACGTTGTTCAATTAAGCTTTGACTAAAAAGAAAAGTGGAAGTTGATTGGTTTTTATACAGAGCTGCACCAGATTTTGCACTCTCCGGTTATAATAAATCAACCCCACAGTGTCTGTGTTCGGGTACCTGCGCCCACTTCCATACAAATGTCAAATTGGAAGTAGTGGCTATGTCCATAAATGGGACTGCCTACACGGAGATGCACGAATCACCTGTGCGAACCGTGCAAGTAAAGCATGGCCATTACACAAGTGTATGTTTAGGTATGTCCCTGTGAACGAGATCTTAGGCAGAAATAACCAGTGGGGTTCTACAGTTGTTCTTTTTTTGATATATGGTGAATTACCACAAATGACATGCTATAAGGTTTATATGACTTTTATGGTCCATACTGGTTTATAATAATAAATAGTTCAACAACCCAAACAAAAGTCTGCACGTGAAGCTATACCAACTACCATTGAGCTAACGGTATGGATGTGCAACATGAATACTGAAAAAACAAAAATAGACCACAGCAACGTAGATGTGACTTGTTTTATACAATTAACTGATCTTGAAAAACCTCTTCAATGCTCTTAAGTTGGCATCTAAAAGATAAAATAAGAAAAATGCCTCTAGTATGTATGTTGTTATGCTACAGAGCTTGGAGGGATTAAGCTGATAAAGTAAATGGAATATGACAGGAAATGCATTTCAACACAAATTATTGCATTGTTTTCTGACTGTTGTACTAAAATTAGAAACAAATGTACCTGGATTTAAAAATAGCACAACAAAAGAAAATGAAGATCCACTTTGTATAACAGCCATTCAAGGAGGTTTGTTAAAAAATCTGAATGCACTAGCGCATTCATGCCATTCAAGTGGCTGTAAAATGGTGAATTACAAGTCATTATGGTATAGTACAAGGGTAGGCAACCCTCGGCACTGGTGCCGCAAGCGGCACTCGAAGACTCTTTTGCCAGCACTTGACTCCCTCCCCATCAGTAGAACAGCTCAGGGAAGTGTCGGTGAGACACTAATCCATTCCAATTTCAGAATTCCCCACACCGCGCCTGCACTGAGGGGGAGGCACTGTGCCCCCACACATTGTAAAAGATGGGAAACATTGTTTGGTTCTCTAACTTTGCTGTAGCTGCGATCGTCAGCTTTTGTGATGGGGAAGAGATTGGGTGCAGTTCAGCTGGGGGGGGCAGTCCCTGTTTCCAGGAGGAGGAGGACTGTCATTGGCCACTGCTAAAGTCAATCACAGTGCTGCTAGCCACCATCTGGGAGGAAGATGACTCGCTTGGTTGCCACTACCAATCTCAGAAAGGGATTTCACTGATTGAGAAAACCACAATCAGGTGACAGTTTGTGGAATTACTGTTGAGCTTCTGGGAACTTTGTTGAAATTACTCCTGAACCTTTGCGTCACTTACTACTGAACCCCCGGCACTCTGTGTCCCTTTAAGACACAACCAATATTCAACGCAACGAAAGTCACACCAAACCTTTGCTGCAGCGCAGAGCGCGGCACTTTTTCCCAGCTGGGGGGGCCAACTTATAATCCTGCAAACAGGCCCACTGCTTTCAGAAAATGCCCCTGACCTGAGCTCATCATTGCGCATCCATTACAGATGCTTGTATGTGACATCACATACAAGCACGTGGGCTGCATATGAGAGGTGGATCAGCAGGATGAGTGTACCAGGACAGGTAGCTGTGTCTCATCTCTGCTTCCTTTCACCACTCTGCATATCATGCATATCATAGATGAGAAGAGGGTACAGTGGTGGAGCAGATGAGCAGGAGGGGTTCAGAGGTGGGACAGAAGAGCAGGAGGGTATAGCGGTGGGGCAGATGTGCAGGGAAGTACAGTGATGGAACAGATGAGAAGGGGGTTCAGCAGTGTGACAGAAGAGCAGGGGGGTTACATTGGTGGCACAGATGAGCAGGGGGGTTCAGTGTTTGGGCAGATGAGAAGGGGGTTCAGTGGTGGGACAGAAAAGCAGGGGGGTAGAGCAGTGGGACAGATGTGAAACGAGGAAAATTGGTGGGGAAGTTGAGCAGTGGGTTACAGTGATGGGGCAGGAGAGCAGGGGGAACAGAGGTGAGACAGATGTGCAGGAGGTAAATTGGTGGGGCAGATGAGAAAGCAGGTTACAGTGGTGGGGCAGATGAGCAGATGGGTTCAGTGTTAGTAAAGATGAGAAAGTGATTCAGTAGTGAGACAGAAGAGCATGGGGATACGGCGGTGGAGCAGATGTGCTGGGAGGTACATTGGTGGAGCAGATGAGAAAAGGGGTATATTGATTAGGCAAATGAGCAGGGGGGGTTACAGTGGTGGGACAAAAGAGCAAGGGGGTACAGTGGTGGGGCAGATGTGCAGGAGGTACGGTGGTGGGAGAGATGAGAAGGAGGTTCAGCATTGGGACAGAAAAGCAGGGGGGTACAGTGATGGGGAAAATGAGAAGGGGGTTACAGTGGTGAGAATGATGAGCGGGGGGTTCAGTGTTGGTGCGCATGAGAAGGGGGTTCAGTGGTGGGGCAGATGTGAAAGGAGGTGCATTGGTGGGACAGATGAGCAGGGGCTTACAGTGGTTGGGCAGAGGAGCAGGGGGTACAGAGGTGGGGAAGATGTAGAGGGGGGTACAGTGGCAGGGCAGAGCAGAAAGGAGGTACATTGGTGGGACAGATGAGCAGGGGGTTACAGTGGTGGGGCAGGAGAGCAGGGGTAACAGAGGTGGGACAAATGTGCAGGAGGTACAGTGGTGGGGCAGATGAGCAGATAAGTTCAGTGTTAGGACAGATGAGAAGATGGTTCAGCAGTGAGACAGAAGAGCATGGGGGTACGGCAGTGGAGCAGATGTGCAGGCATGTACAGTGGTGGGGCAGACGTGCAGGGAGTTACAGTGGTGGGGCAGATGTACAGGGGGTTACAGTGGTGGGACAGATGAGCAGGGGGGTACAGTGGTGGGACAGATGAGCAGGGGGGTACAGTGGTGGGGCAGATGTGAGGGTGGAGCGGCAGATGTGCAGGGGGTTACAGTGGTGGGACAGATGAGCAGGGGGTACAATGGTGGGGCAGATGTGCAGGGTAGTACAGTGGTGGGGCAGATGTGCAGGGGGTTACAGTGGTGGGGCAGATTTGCGGGGGGTACAGAGGTGAGGCAGATGTGCAGGGTAGTACAGTGGTGGGGCAGATGTGCAGGGGGTTACAGTGGTGGTGCAGATGTGCAGGGTAGTACAGTGGTGAGGCAGATATGCAGGGGGATACAGTTGTGGGGCAGATGTGCAGGGAGTACAGTGGTGGGACAGATGAGCAGGGGGGTACAGTGGTGGGGCAGATGTGCAGGGTAGTACAGTGGTGGGGCATATGTGCAGGATAGTACAATGGTGGGGCAGATGTGCAGGGGGGTACAGTGGTGGGGCAGATGTGCAGGGAAGGACAGTGATCTGAGGTGTGGAGTTGCAGGAATTGGAGCTGATCTGAGGCATGAGCGTGCAGGATATTAATTTCTCACTACTAAAGAAGTTTACAGCATTTACTTTATAAAAAATCCTTTTCGTGATTGTGGGTGTAAAGTTGACATTTTTTTGTTATAAAATCGGCACGCTCAATTTCTTTGAAAACATTTTTCGGCACACTGTGCTCAAAAGGTTGCCTGCCCCTGGTATAGTATGTTGCAGACTGACAGCATTTAATACATTTTATGTATAACTTCCTGTTCTAGCTTGCCATAAATATGCCTTAAAGTACTCTACTTAATTAAACACTGAAATTGTCCCAGGTAATACAAGTAGGTCTTATTTTAATTTAGAGAAATCAATCTAACTTGTCTGTCTGTCCCTTCTATGTAAGATTCAATTGCTGAAATCAATACACTTAAAGAACATTCTTCAGGAAAACGTTTTATAAACTTTCAGAAGTACTGTTTTTAAATAGAAACTCTACCTAAAATATTTATTTACTTTTGAGTGGGTGGAGCAGACTTTGATCCTAATTGATCTCTGCTGCAAGCTGACTCTTCTCTGAAAAAAATAAATTCTGCATATACTCTTCTAGGGGACTGGCAACACCAGCAATAGGCCATAAACCCTTAGGCCTAATAAGCTTGTAAATACTACTCTGAAAGTCACTGAATTTAACAAGCATTTATATAATAATTTTCTACCATTCACATAAGGGCTACATTGGAGCAGGACTGCTTGCAGCAGGCTAGCTTGTTAACCCTCATGTTTCGTATGTTCCCCTAGACTTATGCCTCCACATCTTATATATGTCTTATCTCTATAGTTCCTCAATGCTTGGCATTTCATGGCTGACAAGCCACTGATCACAGCCATTCGTAAAAAAATGTGAGCGCCCCTCTCGACCACCACTGACTGCCCAGCAGTGTATTCCCTATTGTGCATGCTGAAGATGATGAACTGCTGTGAGACTCCCTGTAGCCTCCTGAGATGTGTGATATTATCCTGGGAGGCTGCAAGTGGATGATGTGGTTCCGAGGTGACATTATCTGCACCTAGTCAATTTAGTAGGAGCAAAAACCACCAAAAACCAGAAACAAAAAATTATAGCAAATTGTATTACAGGCTGTAGAAAGGGAGCTTTTGAGGGTAACTTTTTTGAGTGACGGTACACTTTAGGGAAACATCCTTTAATGATGGCATTAAATAATTTCACCAAAATAATATTATTTTAGGGAAACTGTATTTTCATGACCTTGGAAAATGAAATACACCTGATTTTTCTTTTTCATTTGAAGTGGAGGTCAAGACTTTGGAAAAAATACATATTTGATTGTAGAGGAACCTGCATTAAAAATGTTATAGAATAAATAGTGACCTAAACTCAGGTCACGTGAACTTGCTGGTCTACTTCCCATCGCAAAAGCTGCAGCCAAGACAGACAGACTGCTGCAGAGGATAACGTTTGTAACATATTTCAAATGATTCTGGGAGATTTACTGTTCAAAACACTAATAGAAATGATACGGGGAGGCTCTGTTCTCAATTAATTGCTATGAACTGAGGGAGAGGCAAAGATATGTTGATTCCACTGGAGGGTTCCACCTCCAATACATATACTGAGTTGTGGTGGCCCCCAGACGTGGCTAAATCAAACGAATTTTATTGTGGTGCTTCCATTACCCAGATCTGGTCTAAGATTTAGTGCCTGATACATCGAAAATTTTGGCTGAAGTGTAGCAATGTAAATGGTGAGGGCACAAATGACGAGGGGTAAGGAACGCTGCAGAAAAACTTGCCTTAACTTCCACTTCACTCTCATGAGTCCTTGGTGATTGGTTTAAGGTGACTGAGATTCTTGTGCTACTGTAAATGCTGGGATCCCTGATGCTTATTAGAACAGTGGATGTTACTTGGATGAGTGGTACAAAAATCTTATGCATTAAACAACAAGTTTAATTGAATGTGTCTACTACTACCCCTGGTCAGAGTAATTAGCACTAACCTTGGCTTGTGAGTTAATCTGCCTAAATTAAGCAAACTTTGACCTCTACATCAAGCTGTCATGCGTTAGATTAGCAAAATTGTAATTGAAGAGTATAGCCTCAAGTACAAAACTAATATATAACAAAAAAGGGTGCCATCATCCAGGTTAGAATGAGAGAATTGAGGGGTGAAGGTGCGGAGGCAATTGCCGCCACTTGCCTGTCCGCACGTACACGCCTGAAAATTGGGGGTTGGACTATTTCGGCACTTGATAATAGATGACAATTGATAAGTCATAAAAAATATATACATTTTAATAAGTATAACACAAAAATACATAGACAATCTTAAAAAACAATCATATGTATACACCACAGTTAACAAGTTACTAACGGGTGTGCCCGTAAAGTTTCTGTTGGGAGGGGGTATACATGAAATTCCTCAACCGGTTTCGCTGTGAAGACCGCTTCTTCAGGAGGGGTTGGTCTATAAAACAATTCATATTTTTAATACAGTGTACACTATACAGCAAAGCAGTCATTAAAACAATGTAATATATTACATAATTTCAAAGGAGAAGACCGGCTCACCCACTCAGACGGGGTCAGTAAAATGACAGGACCCAAATAATTCCCCCCACGGCAGACACGGGGGATTGTAGAAACAGAATATGGTTAATTAATGATTAGCAAAATTCACCAATAGGCAAACAACTTTCCATTTAGGCAAGGTCCTTGTGTTACACAGTTTTTTTGGGAATCTAACAGATCACAGCTAAGTTTAACCCAAATAATTGGTTGCTTAAGACTCTTTAGCAGTAGTCCGAGAAAAAGGACACAGAGGTGAGAATAATACACTAGTGTAAAACCACATCTACCTTCACAATTCTGATTCCTACTTAACAGATTCATGGGAATTAGCACTCTAATGGGAAATGCTTTATGATTTATTTACTAATACATGCTTTGATTGTTAATATCCATAGTACTTCCGTATTACTACCAGTTGCAATCTTATCGCCTGTTATTTAGGCAAACCTTAGTTACATTGTTGCAAGTCATTTAGCAATGATTTACTATAAGGCAATCCAGAGGTTAATAAAATTTTTGGTGAACTAATGTCACTAAAAGTTTAAAGTGCAGGAGGCTGGTACAAGCAAACATGACATGTTATTTGTTCTCTGTCAGGCATGTATGGGCATTCTAAAACCATTTGTTTCACTGGTATGTAGAACTGGAAGTTCCTAAGACAAGTCCAAACGTAGGTGTCACTTCCTTCTGCTAATCTTTCTGCGTTATCATATCATGTTAAGCAGAATGGGCTCTCTGGCAAAATGCTTCTTTTTTTCCAGTTCACTCTACCCTTATGCAAATAGGTATTTACAAGTACATGCTGTCATGCAAGCAGCATTACATTCTTCACAATCGCTACTAAGAAAGCAGAATGCCTATTTACTCTGTTCTTAAAAACAATTTATTTTTTATGTTCTTGAAAGTGCATTTTAATTGTTCCACTTTTTTTTTTTTTTTTTTGTGAAAGGCATGTTTTTGTTAGGGTTTTCAACAAATACATAGTAAAAAGGGAAAAGCTGTTCTCACGCTTTAGATGGATGGTCTGATTTTAAGATACCTTAGCAGTTTAGCACAGAGAAAAGTACTTTTGCTCCAACACATCTTTACATCCATACTTGCATCCAGGTGTTCCCAAAATAACACAAAAGAAGCATTGCCCATTAGGGTCCATTCACAAAAGATGTGTTGGCACATTTTATTCAATGTATGCCAATGCAAGGACCTGTGAAAAAAAGGGTATGTGTAAAGGAGCAGTTAACACAGGCATGTTTCACTGATATGTGCTACAGATAAAGCAAGCCCTGCTTTTTTTTAGTGCAACATCATGCAATGCATGGTCAACATATGCCAGTTCAGGACAACGTGCATCAATGCACAGAAAAAACAGGACGCCAGAAGAACTCTGGCTCATCTGTCGTGCAGTAGACCTTTTGCATCTTCTGGGAAGTGAGGAAAAAAGTGCATGTTACAATGCAACACAGCATGTCAACACCAATACTTTCACCTGTGCTCAATGCACATGTCGCTGTGTGAATGGAACCTAACTAATGTTTGCTTCTTACACCATAAAGAATAAACTCCGGATTGGCTGATTTGGGTAACAATGTCACTTTAGCTTATGTTTTCTGTAAGTCAGCTCCAATATCTGATATGAAAGCTGAAAAACTGGGAGAACACCAAACACAGCCCATCAAACATTAAGATGACAGCATCAACATGTGAATGATATTTGGTTGGTTGTATTTATTGACAGACTAGTCCCTCGATTTCCAAAAGCAGAGACCATGGAGTCTTGAAGGCTTGCTATTTTTTTTTAGATTTTTTTTTAAATTACCCAATGTCATACCTAAAGCATTTGTTTGCATCTCCTGTTGTGAACCAAACTGTTTTGACTGAATATGGCACTGTTTCATGCAAGCCGGTCAAAAGGTTGAAAAAGTCAAATTTATCCCTATCCCCATTAGACCCTCCTTTTTGATTCTTCAATGTAACATACAGTCTCCCTAACCAGTGGGGAAGCTCAAAAGGCATAGGGGAACAAGGCCAAGCTGGACTTCTTATGCACACGAGCGGACTTTACGGCAGACTTTGCCCGGCGTACTTTTCGACGGACTTTCCGAATTAACGGACTTGCCTACACACAATCAACCAAAGTCCGACGGATTCGTACGTGATGACGTACGACCGGACTAAAACAAGGTAGTCCATAGCCAGTAGCCAATAGCTGCCCTAGCGTCGGTTTTTGTCCGTCGGACTAGCATACAGACGAGCGGACTTTTCGACCAGACTCGAGTCCGTCGGATAGATTTGAAACATGTTTCAAATCTAAGTCCGTCAAAATTTGATAAAACAAAGTCCGCTGGAGCCCACACACGATCGAATTGTCCGACGAAATCCGGTACGCCGGACCAAGTATGCCGTAAATTCCGATCTAGGGCTGCAACTAACGATTATTTTCATAATCGATTAGTTGGCCGATTATTGTTTCGATTAATCGATTATTCGGTTAATAACCTTAAAAAAAGTGTGGTGTATAATTTAGTTTAATATGTAAAGTTTAAAAAAAAAGGAAATTTATTCCTAAATATCTCAATGCAGTGGTAAATATAAATGACCAACTTTATGGTTAGGGAGCAAAGGCTCTAATCCACTCTGAGAATAAGATAGAGGTGATATACTGTATATACAATTAGAAGAGATCTACTGTATATACTATTAGAGGTGATATACTGTATATACAATTAGAAGAGATCTACTGTATATACTATTAGAGGAGATCTACTGTATATACTATTAGAGGAGATCTACTGTATATACTATTAGAGGAGATATACTGTATATACAATTAGAAGAGATATACTGTATATACAATTAGAAGAGATTTACTGTATATACTATTAGAGGAGATATACTATTAAAGGGTGAATCTCGTAAATATCATCAGACTCAGAGATCAATTTTTTTCATTCTTTCATTCAGCGAATGTACAAAAATTTTTCGTCTGAATATTCTCGTCTGAAAATTGATCGGTGTGGCCAGCATAAGGCTCGGTACACACCTATGCAGTTTGCTTTTGATCCGTTTCTGCAGCGCTTTTTTCTGTGCATTTTGATTTTTGCACACGTGATTTTGCTGCAATTTGCGTTTTTGCATTTTTTTTTGGACAATTTGTTGTTGGGCAAATTTAAAAACACAAATTGCTGCAAAAAGGCATTACGTGGTTTTTAGCAGCTTCTCCATTTAATTATATTGAACCAAAAAAGCACTGGTTTGCGTTAAAAAGAAGAAAAAAAAAAGTCCCTGACACTTTCCAAATACGCAGCGGCTGAAAAAAGCATAGATGTGAACGTGTCCCATAGGAAACCATGTAAATGAACTGTAGTGCGTTTCTGCAAAAAACACCAAAAAACACATAGGTGTGAAGCAGGTCTAAGACGTTTGGTAACATAATGGGGTTAAAAAAAAATTAAATTAGCCCTTTAGATAATCACTACTGTAAGGGGTTCATTTTTTTTACTGTAGAACTGTGAAAGTAATATTTACAGTAACAATTATTTGCACTTTTTGTGCTATAAAGGGCGCATTTTAGTTTTTTTTAACCCCATTATGTTACTGTCCGATTAATCGATTATGAAAATAGTAATCGGTTAATTTCATAATCGATTAGTTGACGATTAATCGATTAGTTTCAGCCCTAGTCCGATCGTGTGTACGCTGCATAAGATTTGCATATAAACACAACAGCCTGTGTCTCTATATCTCTGTTTCAATGTAATTTTTTTTTTTTTTACAAAGTAATCTCTGCTTATGCTTTTTTAATAATATGTTCACATCAGATAATTATCTAGACACATGCTCTACATGGTGAGATCTAATTTATATTTTACATTTTTAGTGTTTAAATTAATGTTTAATCTTTAAGATCACATCAGTAATGTGTTCATTGGTAATAGACATGTGCACACTGAAATAGTTCGTTTCGGAATTTCGTTTTCGTCCGAAAAATACATTTATTTAGTTACTCCCGAAATTCGTTTTTATTTATTTCATTTTTCGTTAAAAATTGCATTCTTCTGAAAATCCAAATTAAGGTCGAATCTGTCATTGAAGGCTTATGGTGTCTGTCAAATGTTCAAAGAAGATTCGACGGAGCAGCTAAACTGTACGACGCCGTATAGTTTACCTGCTCCGTCGAATCTTTTTAGAACTTTCAACAGACACCATAAGCCAAAGTACATGTGTACTTAGTTCTAGCTATTTTACTGCTCCTCCTCTTTGGTTACAATCAGCCAATAGCATTCATCATCATCATTATTTTTATTCATCTTTTCTCCCCTACGTCGAATCTTTCCTCCTCTACGTCGAATCTTTTCTGCCCTACGTCGAATCTTTTCTCCCCTACGTCGAATCTTTTCTCTCTATGTCGAATCTGTTCTCTCTGTGTAGAATAATCTTGGACTAAAAGAGTTAAGGTTAGGTACATTCGACCACAGGTTTGATGGACACAGATTGTTATTGTCATCATCATGTCGAATCTCCTATCTATATTGAACTGTTGTAGCAACGAAAATGAAAATAAAGCATTTGTTTATGTCGGATCTTTCGTTTTTCGTATTCTGCACTTTCGTTATCGTTTGTTAAAACGATAACGAAAATACCTGAAATTCGGACGAAAATGCATTCGGACAAAAACGAATGCACATGTCTAATTGGTAACTATGCTCATGAAAAGTAGGATCACCTTCTAAATGCTTTCACTGTTTTCAAGCTGTCACTACTATAGTTATACAGTTTTTAAGCTGAAAAACATAGGAGGAAATTTCAGAGGGAGAGGGCAAGGGAAGCAAATGCCAAGTTGAAGCATTTTGGCTGCCAGTTCCTGTTATCCTGCACAACCCCCTGCAAGCCTGACACCTCTCTGGGAGACACTGCGCAGGCTGATTTGGGATTTTCTGAGATGTTTCTGCTAATGCAATTCTCCCTCTTTATCCTCTGAGTAAAACCCTGCAGCCAAACCTGCTTTAAAATATATTTATTCTGAACTGCAGCTATGCAATAGCTCTCTGGCCAACCTCATTGCACATATACATGGTATGAGAGCTGACATGCTTTTTGAGACAAGATTTACAAAGTCAAAATGATGTAAAAGCTTCCTCCAAAACAGAAGAGCCTAAAAATAGGGTATTTTCATCTTGCAATGTTCATGGTCTTAATGACCTGGAGGGTAGTGTTTCAATATTTGGCATATTATAAACCTGATGTGATCTGTTTGCAGGAGACTCGTCTGACCACTGAGACCTCTACATTTCTGAAGAGGTGACATATTCAATATGCTCTCATCATTTTTCCCTTTTCGAGTCAGTATCTTTACTGATCACAGCATCATGATAGGTGGCAGACAAGTCCAGATCAGGTGCTACTTTTTTACTGTTATATTATGAAAGAGAATGTGTGATTGCCAATATCTACATCCCTTATCCTTTTGCCACCGAGTATCTTAAAACTCTAGCACAATTTTTGGTGGATAAATTCCCTGTCTTTAATAATTTTTTTCATGCATCACTGGACAAATATACAGCCACAAACCAATCACTGTCTGACTTTATTATTTCACTGGGAATTGGGATTGACAGGTCTCTGGTGCATGTTTCACCCTGCTGACAGAGAGTATGACTGCCAAACACACATAAAAACATACAACTCTTTGTCAACAACTGACTCAATCTTTTACACTTCAGGTTTAATCTCTGACAATGAAGGCAAGGGGCATTTCTGACCACTCACCAATGGGGTGACCTTTCAAACCAAATGGGAGGGACCTTGGGGTTATTGGAAAATGAACCCGTTCTGGCTCTCCCTGCTTACTTCTCCTCAAATTCAATGCTATCTAATCCCATTTAATCAAATTACAGCATTTACCTCCTCACAGGGGATGGTTTAAAATACTCTGAAGGCCTTCTTTAGAGGATTTCCTATCAAGGCGGTGAGCAACATTAGGCATGGCAATAGGTGGAGGGAAAGGGAGGCCTGTCAACATGTTCTTGATACAGAAGCTTAAACTTCACCACAGTACTGTTTCTGTGTACTTGACACTACAAGTTACTTTAGCTGACCTATACACTCATGTAATTAACAATTTTTCTAACAACACATACAGAAAGTCCCTGAGTTACGAACACCCGAGCTATGAATGACTCCTACTTACGAACGGCCTCAAACACCGGCCACTTGTGCTCCACGCTAGTCCTGGATACCTTTCGAGCACCTCCGGACACATCCCACACTGCCGTACTACGCCCCAGATAACATAACAAGTGCCCGCAACATCCCACATCCATGCACAGGTGGCAGTTACACTTACGAACACTTACGAATGCAGTGTTCCGACCGGAAGTTACACTTACAAATGCAGTGTTGCGACTTACGAACAACTTCGACTTACGAACAAACCCACAGTCCTTATTGTGTTCGGACTGCCTGTACAGTAAACTGCTCTGACCGGAAACTACAGGTAGACTTTTGGCACAGCCCATCATCAGCAGGAAAAAAAAACTATAGCTAGTGGTGTAACAGTTGCAGGTCCCATGCTCGGGACTTATGGGGACTTTTATAAATCGTTATACTGCTTCCAAAGCTTGTTTTTCCCTCAAGAAACTAGAGGCCTTTATGGGCATGTTTGCCCTCTCTCTCCTGATCTGGCTGATAGCAATCTTTTAGGTTCCCTCTAATGATAGATGAATTACATGTTGCTGTCTATGGCTTCCCTAATAGAAAAGAACCGGCATTGATGGCCTACTGATCAAAATTTATAAACAATATCAAGAGGAAGTCATGCCCATTCTGTTATAAACCTTTCATGAAACTGTGCAATGTGAGTTTTTACTAACGACTATCATGCATTATTGTGGTTCTTCTAAAGAAGGATAAAAATCTCCTTACAACTGATTCCTATAGGCTAATCTCATTGTTAAATGGCAATGGCAAAATTCTTACTAAAGTGTTGTCCCAGCGCTTTCAGATAATACACAATGATCAAGTTGGTTTTATGTCTGTTAAATCTACATCAATATACATAGCAGAGTTTTTCTCAATATACACACTTCCACTGATTACATGGGCAACAGTGCCTTACTGGCTCTAGATGTAGCCAAGGCATTTGACAGCATGGAATGGCACTATATTTAGGGGTACGTAACACATTTGGATTCACCCCTACCTATTAGAAATGGGTACAACTACTATATGCTTATCCACAGGCCTGTGTTAGTGTTTATGATTCTTACCAGTCAGCCGCTCCTTACAGAGGGGCACTGGCAGGAATGCCACCTGTCAACTTTCATGTTCGCCGTGGTAATTGAGCCATTGTCTTCTCTCATCAGGCATTCTCAAAAGAAGGTGGGCTTTGTTTGAGGAACACAAAGGGCTAAGATTACATTTTATGCCAATGACACTTTGCTACTATTGACTGATACTCACACCTTCCTCCCCAATGCTATGTCCATTTGGAAGAGAAGAGCCTAAGATTGACATTTTTCCATGTTAGGAATAATGTCCTGAAACCATTTGAACAAATACAACCCCAAGTCTGAACTAAGTAATATATCCTCCTATCAATATCTACAACCATCCTTACGAACCCAGGCTAAAACTGAAGTTTTCAGAACTGACTTTACACCACTTCTTGGAACTCTGGTTTTGGGCACTAATAATAATACTAATGCTAATAGGTTCCCTTAAAGTGTATTTGAACTTTTGTAGTGGGAGAAGGTGTCATGGCTAAATGTAAGCAATTCTCTGCTAGCTCAGCACAATCTGTCCCAACAACTGGGCTATGCACTGGCTTAGTCCAGTTCTCATTAACACAAAATAAAGACACCCAGCTGCTAAACCTTTAAAGTTTTCTTAAGACAGAGAGTGATCAAATTTAGTACAACTGATTAGATATTTGCCTCCAGACGACAGTGTCAATTATGGTAAACATAGCTTCCTAGTCCCCTTTATAATAAATGATAACTAAGTAGACATTTTCTTAGCTGGAAGAAAAGAACATCCAAAAAGATAAGCTGCAATTGTTAAATGTGTTGAAAGTTTTTCTATGTTAATGAAAACATGTCACTAATATAGTAGGTGTTATCTCAATTTGGCTGCAAAAGTGTAAATACCCTTTAACATAGTAAATACTAGTATGAACAAGATACAGGTACCATTTTGAAGCAGAAATTGGAACAATGCTATGCTGCCTAAAATGTCTCTATTGCAGTCATTGACCCAACTTTTTTATTCTACATAGGCCATATTGTACAGGGATAGAAGGGTATCACTATGTGCATCAGCTCACAACAAAAGTGTCATATTGTTACTATTGGACAACGTATTAATTCTAATTGCAATAGGTGTAAAAGTTGTGGGAGAGATGAAGCAGATCTTAATTATCTCTTATAGAGATGTCTAAACTTTTCTGCTACTGGCATGAAGTATACCCTACGTTAGATACAGTATCTGGCCTTTTGTTTATAGTGTAGCGCCCTGACAGGTATATGCTGATATTCTGATACTTCCATTTTGCATCAATACTGTACAGATACTGTTAGTAGAGCACTTCCTTGCCCACAAATTTATTTCTATAAAATGGATTTACCCAACTCCTACAATAGATACATTGTTTTGAGTAATGCATTACACCCACGCATTGGAAATTTGGATATAAACAGGGGCTGTCCATTGAAATTTCAGAAATGATGGTCACTATTGATTAAAAAGATAGAATAACTTCATGGTATTGTGCCCCTCCCCCACTGCCATACCTCTCTGGTTCATTAGCCTGTACCACATACCCTTGGTTCTGCCTGGTTTGGGCAGGATTTAAGGGTGTGGAAAATAGAGACCTGGTATATGATGTATTGCTCTTTGACAGCTACTGTTCACATTGATTGTTTAATGTTGTTTTTGACCTTTGACCATGTACAGTCACGCTAAAGATGAGATGCTAATATAAATCAACAGTGTTAGCACCATTATTAATTCATTAATCTGACATTGTTACAACTTATTCAGGAAATATACCACATTACATTATTATACAAAACAGATTAGTCAGCTTTTTTGCAATATCTGATAATGTAGGCATTGTTAAAATTGATATTATCATTATTAAAATATTATGAAAAACTTTTTTTAAGCTTTGGATTTTATAAGACATGAAATAGAAGTGTATGATACTAAACAGCATTATACTATGCCATTGTGTTCCATAAACAATTAGGCTGAATAATCAGAATTCAGGTTATTGTGCCCTTTGAAAAGAGAGAATAAAGGCGAGAGACACAATGTTAAGCTAAATTGACAAATAGTATTTTTCTCACTTTCCTCCCACACAGAACACTGGATTCGTATGTGGTTTAAACATAATTTACCTATCCGCAGATAGATTCCATTCTCTACAGTGAAGCACAGTTGGCAGATTATTAGCTTTTTCGCTGACCTGCATCAATTGAGTTATTGGCCCTATCTGACTAAGGCAAAAAGGGAGGTGGAACAAAAGGTTAAAGCTCTACAGTATGAATGTACAGAGTATATAGATGAAGGCATTCCTCTTTAGAGGAATGCTCCCAGGTTGTGCTGTAAAGCTGAAGTAACAAGGATTAGCGAACACTGAAGTGATGTAGGAAGTAGTCATTTGAGTATACTCTATCCATGTTGGCAGAAAATTCCCATCTAAGGATTAGCATGTTGCTCCTAAGAATTGTTTAATTTATATGCCTTGACATGCACATTTCCTCTTGTGACACAGGTGTATACAGGCCATATTATACATTTATTGTTTAATATATTGCAACTTAAAGTGATTGTAAAGGCTTCTATGCATTAAGATAAAAAAACCTCCTGTGTGCAGTAGGCCCCCCAATACTTACCTGAGGTCGATCTAGGTCCAGCGATGTTGCAGCAGTGTCTCGGCTGCCCAGGACTCCCCTCCTTATTGGCTGAAACAGCAGCGCTGCGCCATTGGCTCCCACTGCTGTCAATCAAAATCAGTCAGGCAATGAGAAGAGAAAGGTGGGGTGGGGCCGGCCCGCAGCTCCGTGTCTGAATGGACACAGGGAGCTGTGGTTCGGCTCAGGTGCCCCCATAACAAGCTCCTTGATATGAGGGCACTCAGCAGGAGCGAGGGGCCAGGAGCACCAAAGAGGGACCCTTAACCATTACACAGAGCAGGTAAGTATGACAAGTTTGCTATTTTTATTTTTTTTTAACTAAAAAAAAAAAACGAACTTTAGTATCACTTTAAGTAAACTAACTCTATTGTAGGAATATGCTTTTCTATATGTTTTCTAATATGTAACCTGTAGGCAGCTACCATTCAACTTCTTCTAGCTTGAATATTTTCAAATTATTTAAGAGTTATTTAAGAGTCTGTTCTATATATATTTTGCCACAACAAGTTTGACCACTGAAAAATACCCTTTATACTTTTTATTATTACAGAATAAAGCAACTAAAACTAAAAATATACACTAAATCACTAATATACATTGATGGGGATCAGCATCACTGGATGACATATTGATGATAAATTTACCTCCTGGGACAATGTTAGTTTTTTTATTTTTTTAATAAGTGACTTGTCAAAAGGTGTGTTTTTTTTTACTACTCACATTCTTTTTTGTGAATAACTAAGGGTACTGTGTACTCATTTCTCATTTATGCAAGGAGGGGGGTGTTAACATGGGTGCCCTATGCCTGCAGACCCCTACAACCACCGGTCCAGGGTTGTGGGGAAGAGGCCCTTGTCCTCACCAAAACATGGGAACAAATTGCTCTTTGTGAGGGAGGAACCCCCTGGTAAAGCATCCTGGTCAAGTGCACTCCACATGCTTTGAGCAAGTGGCTTGGTATGGTTCAGGAAGGGAGGGGGGCTACAATGCTCACCCCCTCTCCTGGTCTGCCAGGCAGAATGCACAGATAAGGGTCTGGTACATGCCCCCACTCTATTTTTTGAGCAGGGTCCCCCCCCGCTTGACTTCCATACTTTTGGGTGGAACCCCACGCCATTTATCTGTGTGTGTGTGTGTGGGGTCCTCCATTAACATCTATCTGATATATCTATATCTAACATCCAATATAGATGAAGGGAATCCCCAGCTGTTTGTTTACAAACAGAAGTAAGCATCTGGGAGCTGTCACCAGCAATTTAAATTGCCTTTTTTGTGAAGGATGTATACATTGTACAGATTTGTCACTTCACAGGCAAGTTAAGGGCATTGCCTAGGCATGTTATTTAAAGGAATTTAACATTTTTAATGTTGCCCTTTAAGCATAATAATAAAATCGCTGCTACGCCTGCCAAACAGAAATTTTAACAACTTTTTTTTTTTTTTTTGCTTTGGCAGTGCTGTGCCCAGCCCCCATTGCCATTCGTTTGACAATTTTGTGCCTATTAGCCTGAAAAGGGCTAATTTTTGATATTTGACTCACATTGACTTAGATGGGAATTGGTTTTGGCACCGAAATATCAGTAATGTAGGTGAACCCTCCCTGAACCTGCATTCGACTCATCACTAGTTCTCATTTATACAGGTTATGGTATAGCTAGTAGTAAATAGTCACATTCAGCAAGATTTGTTCTGTTGTTCTTGTATGTTGCTCTCTAGAGAGACCTTTCAATTTGACCCCAGTGACAGTGTAATCAACATTACAGAACAAGTCCAGTTGAATGTAATGACTGCTACCAGCTGTGTCTGCAAGTCTATTCACTAAGCCCACATCCCACACATGGTGTCTATGGAACTGATTTACTATAACTGGAAAGTGCAAAATCTGGGGCAGCTGTGCATGGTAGCCAATCAGCTTTGAACCCCAGCTTGTTCAATTAAGCTTTGACAAAATAAACCCGGAAGCTGATTGGTTTTTATGTATAGCTGCATCAGATTTTGCACTCTCCAGTTTTAGTAAATCAACCCCTGTATGTCTAGTTTATTAAATAATGTTCATATGAAATGATTACCTTGGGTGGCTCTAAAGCCAGGAATATAATTTACAGAGCAAATCTCTTGCTTACTACAGAGCAACAAAATTAGCAGTTGAAGTGAAGCTACTGCTAGAGTCCATTTGAAATTATATATTTGAAATATACAATACTGCTGACACAATGCTTTTAAAACTTTACGACATTGTGTCAAAAATGTACTGAGAGGGCTGTAAGGCCTGGTTTACACTTATGCATTTTATAGTGCATTTTCAGTTTTGCAGAAACACACTACAGTCCATTTAACATGGTTTCCTATGGGTCACATTCACATCTGTGCATTTTATGGAAAGAGCCAGGGACCAGCAGGTTGTGTTTTTGGTTCCATAGACTTCAATGGATCAAAAACGTGTAATGAAAAATGCAACACACACCTGGAATATGCATCAACTGTAAGCTGCATAGGTGTGAACCAGGCGTAAGACCACATAAACTCAGCAGCCTGCGGTGATGTCTGCAGGTTTGGCCCCTGCTGAGGAGGACAGAACATGTGAACAAGACCTGAGACTGCTATTTCTGTACCCTGTAGTCTGTTAAGTATTTTCATTCTTCCTAAAGCGGTAGTAAACGTGGAGAAAAAAAAAACTCTCCCTGCTAGGTAAAGGCATAATATGCTAGTATGCTGACACCCCCGCAGAGGCTTCCATCTTTATCCAGTCTTCCTTCTGGGTTCGCGGGCGGCTGCTTATATGGTCGAGCCACGATGACGGTACTCCGATGCATGCACGCAGGGGGTCATGGCTGCGAGACAGTCAAGGCCGGGGCTGCTATTCACTAGAATATCTCCTAAATGGTACACGTTTAGGAGATATTTATTTTACCTACAGATAAGCTTTATTATATGAGAGTTTACTACCACTTTAATTGTGTTGATGTCAGTTATTTCAATGGCATGTAGAGAGACTGTAACTGTATATTTTAACAGATTCCTTGGGGTCATTGCAAATTAACTTAAAGCGGTAATCAACCTTTGTTTTTTTTTTGTTTTTTTTTTAATCCTGCAAGGCAATGTCCCTTCCGAGCACATGCAGCGGTGACCTCACCAGCTGCATCAAAAGCAAATGTCTCCTAAATGGTGCACAATTAGGAGATATTTACTGTACCTATAGGTAAGCCTTACTATAGGCTTACCTATAGGAAAAAGTAATGCATGGGAGTTTACTTCCACTTTAAGATAATCAGTGCCAGGCAATTCTAGATCTCTTTCAGATCGAATAATTTAATTAAGAGTCTAAGCACCATAGCACTAGAGTGTCAATTCTTTTAAACAACATGCTTTAAACATGCTCGAGGGATGCTGCAAACTTGCTTGTGAATTGGTGCATCAGAAGGATATACACAAGCAAAAGTGATGTTTATGAAGAACATATACCAGACATCTATCATAGATGAGGGTCTGATGCGGATTGTAAGATTGACCCCACAAAAAAAAAAAGGCAACCTTGAATCTTGGATAGTAAAACCACCACTAAATGAATTACTTCCATCTGCAGCCGAAGCGTTTGCTTTGGGGGGCGGGCAAAACTCTCTATTAAATTTGCCTGTCTACCCTACTGCAAAGACCAAGCATTCTTGTGTAGGCAGCAAATGCAAACTCCATCTCCACACAAATCAGATCACATGAGTTTTCCTTCTTTCAGATGAACCTCTCTAGCCGAAAGGTGTAAAAAGGAGTGGATGGTTAGGTCAATAGTGTTTTGTGCACCGCAGGATAGAATACTGATCCAAAGATTGAACCAGGTTACCAACAATTATAATTACACCACTAAAAAATCCAGTAAATGATCTAAGCCTGCAGGCTTCATCAATAGCTGAATTACCACTTTTGCAATACAGCGCAAATGAAAGGTTTTTCACTGCTGCCGCTATCTTTAATACAGTCCCTACCTAACTACTGTGCTATAGAATGACATATTATATTGTCAGTCTGATGAACCTAGACTTGCATAGTAAATGTTCCACAGCCATATATCACATAGTAGCTACTTTCAACCTACATTAACCTGAAAAATCCAATAAAGTAGCCTGGCTGTCCTCCTTGTGGTTTTAATCCTGGTGCATTTTAATTTAATTAGCCATTGAATTCCATTTAATTGAGCTTTTCAAAAAACTGACCATGGACAGGCTGTCATTGACCTCTTAACTACAGCATCATCTCTGAGGCTCCAGCAAGAATGAATGACATCAAATATTGCAGTTAATTGTAAGTAGCCTACCTATATCTCTTACAGAGACCTTTCAGTTTGACCCTAGTGACAATATAATTTATAAGAACCACTGCTGATATAGAAACCTTTGCTAAGGCTTAAACTAATTGACCTAAAAGTACTATCATGATGTGTTGTCTCCTGGGGATGACATTATTGCATCTGTTAAGCTGCCTGCTGGTTTCACAGGAATAGAGAGAAATTTCAACACAGGACCAAAAATGAAATACATTATTTTAACATCTATCATGCAGATCAACAATGATCAGTTTCAGCTGGAAAAAAGCAATACAATGAATAGCTCTAAACACAGAAGTGGGTTTATAGCTGGTTAAACCAGGATTATCTGTAATCCTGGTTATCACATTATCTTTCATATTATAGTACCCTATTAAAAAATAGCCCAATGACTTTTAAAGATTCTGAGTCATTGAGTTTATTGCTACTAGGTTACAATAATATAATCCATCCAGCTTAACTGTATATCATGTTTCCTTTATTGGCTATTGCCATGTTATCACTGAGCTATTGTATGTTTTTGACACAGTAGGAAGTATAGTGTGCAACATGTAAGCTTAACAATGCACAAGATGAATAATCATGTCCATGTCGATTCCTACAGAGGTATTACCACCAAGGGAAAAAGCCACTTCTTTCCACCTGACAGCTGTTTGCATTTTATTGTGCGTTTATGGTATAATAAAATATGATGAATTGGATATCTCAGGAGGTGGATTGCTGCAAATTCAGCTATTCTAACCATGCAGATATTTTTTTTAGAATACCTTATAGAATATTGGATGTGCCTCTAAAGCTTTGCTCTCAGATTAACTTTTACAGGTCATTGTAAACTGCAGTGCTACAATATGCAGGATACAGTTGCCATGAGTTACTATATATTTATTCATATGTCTATCAGCTTACCTAAAGCCACAACACACAGAAGGATTTAGCAAAGATGCATGTCACGTGTATCACTTAAAAAAGTGGCAATTTAAATTACCATAGCTGAAGAAGATTTATTATAACTATTTTAACTAAAAAGTACAATATTAATAGTGGAATTACTAAGCTATTAACACAGTGCTGCAATGGGAGAGCAGCCAGCAACACATCAGCAACTTTCCATTTTAACACGCATAGGTATTGCCATCAACATTCAAAATATGGGTGAAATACTGATTGCCCAATGGCATTTTCCTCAGGTGAGACCTCTGCTGTCCCAGTCAAAATGGACTTTAGTGTTCAGTAATCCGCAGTGGCATGTGGTTAGTGACCCCCATATAAAGTAAAGGGGGCTTCTTGATTCCAATAAAGTCCCTGTCCATAGACCCCCACAACCACCAGGCCAGAGTTGTGGGAAAGAGGCCCTTGTCCTCAGCAACATGGGAACAAGATGCTCTGTTGGGGGTTTTCCACCTTGCAAGCAACCCCCATGTAGAGGGCATGTGACTTAGTATATTTTAGGAAGGAGGCACACACTTGTTTCCCTCCTTTCCTGGTCTGCCACACTGCATACTCAGATAAGAGTCTGGTATAGATTTTTGGGGGGACTTCAAATTTTTTTCCTTGATTTTTGTGGGGGATGCCTTCTTAAAATCTCTACTATACATTGCACAGATGCACCACTTCACAGTCAGGGTATAGGGCAACCCCCAGGCATGCTATTTAAAGGAATTTACCATTTTTTATGTTTCACTTTAAGCATTACTAAAATTGCTGCTACAAACCAAACAGAATATTTAAAATAAATGTTTTGCTTTGGCACATTGTCCCCTGGGCAGTGCCCAGCTCCCCATGCTATATTTCATTGTCAATACCATTAAATCCCATAAAAAAAAAATGCCCCATTACTGTTTTTTTAACATTCAGCTCCCATTGACTTCTATGGGGTTCGCATTCAGCACCCGAATTTTAGCAATGTTCGCCAAGCACATTGTAAGCACCTTTGGGGAAGTGACTGGTGTGAATGTACAATATATGGAAAGAGATGTGTAAATTGCAAGGTGGATTTGATTTAAATCAAGTCGATTTAAATCAGGTTTAAATCATGATTTAAATCACTAGTAAAGATACCCGCTAACAGGCTCCGCCATGATGGATCTAATATGACAGGTGCTCTTTAAATGTAAGGACCTATTCTTGCTGGTAGTTAGAATCTTTATTATTTGCAACCAAAATGAAGGTTTCCTATTTAGAATATTAAGCTGTCAGGTTAGTAAAACTGCAATATCAGAACCGATTCAATCATATAAATTGTACGTAGATTTGCAGAATAAAGGAATATTCCTGGATTTTGTTTTATCTCATGGTTACTGTGAAATTGTGTGAATGCATCAATGCAGTGCATGTTATGTCAGCTTGCAGAGCTTGGATTAAAGGAATTTACCAAAAATGTAACTATTGCAGAATATACAGCCTCATGCTACATAACTAATGCCGCGTACACACAAGTGGAATTTCCAACAGAAAGAGTCTGATGGGAGCGTTTCAACGTATATTCTGACCGTGTGTATGCCCCATCAAACTTTTTCTGTCAAAAATTTAGACGGACTTAGATAGAGAACATGTTCTATATTTTTCAGATGGAACAAATTCATATCGGGAAAAACCGCTTGTCTGTATGCTGTTCCCACGCACCAAAAATGACGCATGTTCCGAAGCAAGTACGAGACAGAAGCTATTGACTACTGGCTATTGAACTTCCATTTTCTAGTCCCGTCGTACGTGTTGTACGTCACCTTGTTCTGGACGGTCGGAATTTGGTGTTACCGTGTGTATGCAAGACAGCTTGAGCGGAATTCCGTCAGAACTCCGTCGGAAAAACCTTCAGAGTCGGTCGTGTGTACACGGCATAAGCTCCATTTAATGCTGAATAAACTAAATTATTAATGTATCCTAAATAGAAAACTATCTTTAGATATATTTTTACTCCAAAAGCATTTTCTTAAAATAATTTGATAAAAATCAAAAAAATCGATTTAAATCAAAAAAATGAGATTTAAAAAAAAAAAACATTGATTTTTATCCACCCTCGTAAATTGTCAATGCGTTATACAGTAAATACCTGGAATAAAGAATAAATGCTGGATGCATTCCTAAATGCACAAAATATAAGTGGCTAATAACATTTATAGGCTATAGTACCAGAGATCCTTGGGATAATTGACTGCCTTAAAACAGGGGTGTCACACTCAATTTCATTGTGCGCCGCATCAGCATTATGTTTGTCCTAAAAGGGCCAGTTGTATCTGTCGTACTATATAAATTTATGCAGGGCTTTTTCTCAGAGAATAGGTGCAGAAACTCAGCCATAACCCCCCCCCCACACACACACCGAACCATGCCGAACAGTTGGTGTGGCCAAATTGCACTAATTGTAGGAGGATCTTAAAGGGACAATACCAGGAGTGCGCTATGTGCGGAGTTTAGGAATGCGCTACATCCAGAGTGCAGAGTTCAAGGGTTGCGCTGTGTACAGAGTGCAGTGTTGAGGAGTGCGCTACATACAGAGATCAGGGTTTAGGGGTTTGCTATGCACAGTGTGCAGGAATCAGCTCTCTTTCAGAGGCTGTTCACATCTCATTTCTCCCCCGCTCCCTCCGGGTGCAAGGGCCACATGAAATGGCCGGATTCGGCCTGCAGGTCTTGTGTTTAACACATGTGCCTTAAAGGAGCTGTAAAGGCAGAAGGTTTTTTCATTGCATTAAGATAAAAAACCTTCTGTGTGCAGCAGCCTCCCCAGTACCCCCTAATTACTTGCCTGAGCCCCATCTCTCTCCAGTGATGTCCACGAGTGTCTTAGCTGTCTGGGACTCTCCTCCTGATTGGCTGAGACACAGCAGCGGTGCCATTGACTCCCTCGAATGTCAATCAAAGTCAGTTAGCCAATCAGAAGAGATGGGGGCGGGGCGGGGCCAGGTCAGGGATCCATGTGTGAATGGACACACGGAGCTGTGACTCAGCTCGGGTGCCCCCATAGCAAGCTGCTTGCTGTGGGGACACTCGATAGAAGGGAGGGGCCAGGAGCAATGAAGAGGGACCCAAGAAGAGGAGGATTCAGGCTGCTCTGTGCCAAACCAACTGCACATAGGAGGTAAGTATAACGTTTGTTATTTATTTTTTAATTTACAATCACTTTAAGGGGTTAGGAAGGAATTTTTTCCCCCTGTTGGAGCAAACTGAACCATGCTTTACAAGGTTTTTCTTTTCTTTTCCCATCATCTGGGTCAACTGTAGGAGGTTCTGTTTCTAAATATTGATTAATTTTCTCTATTGGTTGAACTTGGTTGGGTCATTTTTCAACCTATGTAATTATTTGTCAACAAATTTTAGAGTGGTCACCATAGCAAGGGGGTGAGGGTAAATCAATTTATGACGTTTTATGAAAGCTTTATAAAGGGGATGAATGCTTTCAAATTCTGGTTTCTTGAGATACATTCTATATCATCTCTGAACTTTTATACTGATGAGAAAAACATAGTTTCAGATCTAACACAAACATAAGCAAAACACTCTAGTTTTCTTTGTAGAAACACCATAAGTCAATGACCATTTAATTGCAGCAATTGCTATTGTGTGTATCCCATATGACATAGAGTAGAAAAGTAATGGCTTATTTTTCCTCCTTGGTATAAACCGAGCCTGTTTGGGCAACCTTCCAATATCATATTGATCTGTATCAACCACTTGTCTTCCAAATGAGTGTCCTTCATGGGCGGCCCTATTAATGCAATAGCAACAGTCAGACAGAAGGCTAAACACAGAGGCTTATGGTTAACATTGCATGCAGCCAAGCTTCTGCTGACAAGTAGAGTTTTGTATTACACACTGCTGAAGTCAACAGTCAGTGCACTCTGTTCTCATTATTTGCATGATTGGACACGGCAGCTGACTAAATCGGGTTGCGACTATTAGAAAATCCCTTGATTAGGATATAGTAGGGCCATTTTCTGCTGTGGCACCAATAATTCATGTTTTCACCTCCATTATACAAAGGCTGAGTGTGGTAAAGTAATGAAGTGCCTCCCACTGAACTTTTTGTTACAGGCCTGCTAATTCCCATAAACAACATTTGTTTATATTAGTACTAATAGTTAAGGACATATGATCTGTTTGAGGCATGATATGCACATCTCTGTTAAGTTACAATATAATGTTGGCAGCTTGTTGTGTTGGTGGCATTAAAGCATGCTTAAAGGCAAAAGATTTTTTTTTTAATTAAGTAGAAAAGGGTTAGACCTTCTGTCAGGATTTTATTGTTATCTGTGTAACGGGGATTCACCCCTCTGTTAGTCCTGGTGAGCATTATCAAGTGGTAGTATATTGAACCTTACAAATTCTTAGATGCGGTAGCTGCATTAAAGTGTTACTGTTTTACTGTTGTGGGTATACCACAACAGTAAAATCAGTCAGTATATGCAGTATATGCATGCTTGTTATACTCACCATGGAACCTAAGGGGTTAATCCTGCACATTGTGTAACAAGGCTGTTGATCCTGTCTTCTCTGATCCTCCCCTTCTTCCACAGTGCCCAAACCATCTCCTGATAGATCAGAGCCTTGGGGGCAAGCTGCACATGCTCAGTTTGGCGTGCATTGCTAGAGAGTTTTTTAGTGGGAGAGTGCATGTGATCAGCACAGGGCCAGTCAGCACTGTCCAGGCAGAGGGTCAGGGGTTATGCAGCCTTATAGGACAATCAGGGGAGAATGAAAACTCCTCCTACAAGCTTTAACCAGACATTGATAGAAGTCACAAGACTGCTATATACTGCGGATGAGAAAAGATATTTACCAGTTTATATTTACTAAAATAATTGCATTTCCATGTTCTGTGTACTGTGGGAGAATTGATATAGTGAATGCAGGGTCCTGGGTTTAGTAACATTATAATTTCCTTTCTTAGATTTTTTTTAACCTTTATTTTCATCTGGTGATCCAGCCAGTAAGTTTGTTTAGACAGACTATATACCACTGCTTACAATGATCTGCTATACATTAAAATATGCTGCAGAAACTGCTTATGTGTGAGTTACCCTCCCCCATATTGTCAATTCTACTGTCCAAGGGTAGCTCCAATACTACTACATCCAGAGTGGGGCCATCCTAAAACAGGAAGTATGTTACTGGCTGGATCACCAAGTCAAAATAGAGAAAACAAAAACATAATAAATGCAGCCACCACATTTAAAGTGATTGCAAACTCTTACATACACCTAGTGAATTGATTGCAGCCCTTTGTTCTTTATAGCCGTTCAAAATACAGATTTTAATCTGCTTGTCTGAGCTGTTAGAAAGCAGGGGGCATCTTGGATCGCTTCAGGAGCTCGGTAACCTGGTCTGTAGAGGTCCTTGGGTGTATTCTGACCTTCCAAATCCAACTAGAGTGACACTTAGGGCCTGGGAAAGGTGGCTAGGCACATATTTCTACATCCCAACAGGTGGTCCCACGTTAGCCCACTTTGGGATAATCCCATTCTCCATCATTATCGCTCCCTACTCAACCCTCAAGTTTGGGCCAAGCATGGAGTCACTGAACTCTGAAAGATATTTTCTCTGCAGGAGCCCTGCTTCCCTTCTCTGCACTCAGGGTTACATTCAAATTGTTGGGTTGGGTGTACTTCCGGTACTTACAAATGCGTCATGCAGCCCGAGCCCAGTTCCCTGTGACTCTGAGTCTTGCTATGGATCCCATTGAAGAACTTCTAGCTCAGGAATCTATATCTAAACAGCTGTCTGCTCTTTACCTGGCCTTGCTAAGCGTAGACTCTTCTAAGATGGAAAGGCTATGGGATCTATGGAAAGCTGACCTTCCTGACCAAATTGTTAATTTCCTCACAGGACAAGATGATTCAGGTAAAGTTCTTACACAGGGTTTACTATACCCCTCAGAGACTGGGCAGAATCTACCCTCAGAGGTCACAGGAATGCTCTAGATGTAGTGAAAGTGTTGGCACATATTTACATATGTTTTGGAGTTGTCCAAGGGTAGCTTGGTTTTGAAGAGAAGTGGTTGAACTTATTAACCATCGTCTTCAGCTGACTCTCCCAATAGCTCTGTAACTTGCATTGTTGTGAATTCAGGACGATGAGTAGAGGCCTAGATGCACTAAACTGTTGATAGCCTATTTGTTATATTATGTCAAGTGGAAAATCATTCTCAAGTGGAATACCCGTCCCCCTCCCTCCATAGGTTTTTGGTTAAAATCTATTAATGCTGTTCTTCCTATGTACAAATTGACTTACAATAACAGGAATTGCCCTAGAAAGTTTGACAAAGTGTGTCAGACATGGACGACTTAGGCGGAGGGGTTCCTCTCCCTGAATCCTTGGTCCTGCTGCTGGTTTGGCAGCAATACCTTTCTTGTCTGCTCTAGTTGGAGCAATGGCTTGAGCACCGCTTCCCTTATGAGTTTGTACCTTTAGTTCTATATATGACTATTTCAATAAGGTGGACTTTGAGTCCTTAATAATGTCTGTGTGTGATGTATTTTTTGATTATGTCCATGCTACTGGCTTTGTACCATGCCTTTGTTTCAATAAAAAGGAACATTGTGTTTGTTAAAAAAAGAAAGCAGGGGGCGGGGAACTGAAGTAATATCCGCAGATCTCAACTAGGAGAGCTTTGAGAGCTGATTGGAGGGAAGGGACACCCCCCCTTTCACACAGCACACAGGAACAGAGCCAAGGTTGTCAATCACAGACTGCGTGCTGGAACTCCCCTCACTGTCACCTATTTATCTCTTGGGCTCAGGAAAACTTATCAGAAGTGACTCATGCAGATAGCAGAGGAAAAAGGCAGCAGAGAGAAATTACACTTAGTGCTTTGGATTGAGATTGTGAAGTACACACTATAAAGGGATATTATCAGGAAAGGCACAGAACAATAAGGAGCTCTGTCCGCAGCCAACATGCAGGTGTGCATGCACACACACGTGCACACAGGTGCCAGGCAGGCTATTTAAGCTGCACTATCCCCTTGAGTCACTGCGGTTTGGTCTATTACATTCCCTGGGAAATTGCTACCCCTTCCTGTGTTGACTCTGCTACCGAGTGCCCCTGAACATCGCCTGCACCAACCCTTGGCTTGTCTTTGGTTCACGTGTCTGCCTGCTCCTTCTGCTTATCTGCTCATCTGCCTGCTGTTATCGACCCTGGCCTGACTCCATTTGAGTCTGCTGATCTTAACCAGTCTCCTGCTCCAGTCCTTTCTTCCAGTGAGCATCCGGTCTGTCTTCCCTGCTGTTCCCGGACACAGAGCCTACTCATCAGCATCTGTCAAAGGAAGACCAATCAGGCACTCGTGCCCACTCTGTACTCTGGCCCTGGTGACAGCTGGGCATAGAGATGAGTGAAATCTCTATGCCCTAGGAGGACCGGAGCGACATCATGACATCATTTCCCATTCCGGCCACATGTAAAGAAGGACATTTTTTTAAAAGCAAATGCTCAAAAAACAGTTTTTTTTTTAATCTTTTGCTTTTAAGGGTAGAGAAGAGATTTGGGGTCTTTTTTGAATTTTTTTTTAAAGTGTAAAAATAAAAAAAAAGTATTAAAATAAATAAATGTTTAAAGAGTACAGTGGTGAACACATAAGTAGGTCATGCCCGCATATGTGAGTCTGAGCGAGAGCAATAACTCTAGCACGAGACCTCCTGTGTAACTCTGTAACCTGTAGAAATTTTTAAAGCGTTGAATATGGAGCTGTTTAAGTACTGTAGTTTGGTGCCATTCCACAAGCGCGCACAATTTTAAAGCATGACATGTTAGGTATCTATTTACTCAGCATAACATCATCTTTTAGATTATACAAAAAAATTGGGGCATATATTAGTTTTTTTTTTAATTATTTAAAATGAATTTTTTCCCAAAAAATTGCGTTTGAATAAATGTGAGACAAAATGACAAAATGGTTGCAATAACCACTATCTTATCCTCCAAGGTCTCTGCTAATATATATATATATATATATATATATATATATATATATATAGATAGATAGATAGATAGATAGATATCTATATATATAGATATCTATCTATCTATTTATCTATCTATCTATCTATCTATCTATCTATCTATCTATCTATCTATCTATCTATCTATCTATCTATCTATATAAATATCTATCTATCTATCTATCTATCTATCTATCTATCTATCTATCTATCTATCTATATCTATCTATATATATTTATATATATAGATAGATATAGATATATATCTATCTATATATATATATAAATAGATAGATAGATAGATATCTATCTATCTATCTATCTATCTATCTATCTATCTATCTATCTATCTATCTATCTAATCTATCTATATATATATATATATATATATGTATATATATATATATATATATATATATATATATATATATAGCTAGCTAGATAGATAGATATATCTATCTATCTATAGATATATCTATATATATAGATATATCTATAGATAGATAGATATATCTATCTATATATATATAGATATAGTTCTAAATAGTTTTCTAGCTAAAAATTCTGATTTTTACTTGTAAACAAGTGTCAGAAATAGGCCTGGTCAACAAGTGGTTCATTTTCTTTCATATAGAGGCAATTGAGAAAAAATCTCTCCAAAGTGAGAGGAAATCTCCTCTTAGATAATTATCACTGGAACAAGCATACCTATATGAAAATCACCCCCCCTTCTAAATTTGCCCTCACTTTCTGTTCCCATGACAATGATCACAAAGACAAATAGAGACAGTGCATTGGGATACAGAACTGCAAAATCCCACTCTATCAAAAAAAAAAAAAAAAAGGTCTAGTTAGAAACTCCTAGTTTTAGATAAGAAAATGAGCAGGAAATGGAGAAAACTTCTGTCAGTTTTTTTGTCTGTGTCCCCATTTGTGAGATGTCCCCTAATTTCCTGTTGGGGGCATGAAATGATCTAAAATCACCCTCAGTAGGGATACAGATTTGCTTTTATTATTATTTTACAGGCTTGATATAGTGCCGACAGTTTACACAGCACTTTACAACTTTAGGATAGACAGTACAAATACAATTCACTTTAATACAGTAGGAATCATAGGGCTCTGCTCAATAGAGCTTACAGTCTAAGAATGAGGGCCAAGAGATACAGGAGGTAATAACTGAGGGGGGGGGGTGCCGATGGAGAAAATAAATGTACAGTTAGGTGGTGGCCAGGTAGGCTTCTCTAAAGAGATGATTTTGTAGGGATAGTCTGAAAGTGGACAAAGTAGGAGATAGTTGGACAGATTGGGGTAGAGCATTCCAGAGGATGGGAGAGGCTCAGAAGAAGTCCTGGAGATGAGCATGGGATGAGGTGACAAGGGAACTAGAGAGCAGGAGGTCTTGGGAGGAGCGAAGAGAACGATTTGGTTGGTATTTTGAGACCAGGTTAGTGATGTAGCTGGGGGCCGAGGTGTGGATGGCTTTGTAAGTTATTGTTAGTATCTTCAATTTAATGTGTTGGTTGAGTGGCAGCCAATGGAGGGATTGGCACAGAGGGGTAGCAGACGAGGAATGGTTTAAAAGGTGGATGAGCCTGGCAGCAGCATTTATGATGGACTGAAGGGGGATAGCCTATTTAGAGGTAAGCCAATGAGGAGGAGTTCCAGTAGTCGAGGCGAGAGATGACCAGGGATTGGATTAGAAGTGACATTGGTTAGAAAGGGGTGTATCTTGGAGATGTTGCAGAGGTTGAGGCGGCAAGCTTTGGACCACGATTGGATGTGGTTCCGAAAGGATTGTTCAGAGTCCAGGAGTGCACCTAGGACCTTGGCATGGGGGGATGGGTTGATAGTTGAGTTGTTGATTTTGACAGAGAAATCAGGGGAAGTGGCACGTGAGCGAGGAAATATCCTGACCTCAGTTTTGGATAGGTTGAGTTTGAGGAAGTGATGTGACATCTAGGCTAATATGTCTGTTATTAAGTTTGTGATGCGTGAGGAGACAGACAGATGGAGTGAGTTGGTGGGTGGAGAGGTAGATTTGGGTGTCGTCAGAGTGGAGATATATTGAACACCATAGGAGGCAATCAACTGATCCAGGGAGGAGGTGTAGATTGAGAAAAGAAGAGGTCCAAGAACAGAACCTTGGAGGACCGTGATGGAGAAAGGAAGAGAAGAGAAGGAAGTAGAGTTGTGACACTGAAGGAGTGGTGGCATAGGTGGGATGAGAACCAGCAAAGAGTACAGTCACGGAGACCAAATGAGTAGAGTTTTTTGAGGAGGAGGGGGTGGTCCACTGTGTCAAAGGCAGCAGAGAGGTCCAGGAGAAGTAGTACAGAGTTTGCTACAAAACTTTCCTTTTTCAGTAAAAGGAGGCCTTAGAACATTTCTCAGGTTATTAATACTACATGTGTCTTCCTTCCGGTCAACAGTCACTACCTTTATTTCTTGTCCTGCTGTCACAGTCTGTGATCGGAATAGAAAATAAGGCAAGATCCTTTAATAGACAGAAAACTTGACAGAAATATTTATTTCCAGGATCACCCAAAACAAAAAGTTTTGGCTGGAGGTGGATTTTAAAGTACTACCTTGTAAATAGCATCATTTAAAATTAATTATTATATTAACATTCCAAGTCATTATATTATTACATTATATTATATTACATTATATTATTAAATTAGACCCTTGATAAAGTTACGTGACATGTGACGCAACGCGTCGGGAGGAGCCAGTGACGTCATCCGTCATCCGACCTGCCTGTGTGCTAGACACACTGAACGGTGAGAGGAAGGAGAACGTGATCAGTTCTGATTGATTCAAGAGCGCTGTTACTTGCCAGACCATGTGAGTCAATATACATATGCTTTAAAGATATTAATGTGGAGGTGGTTCATTGCGCAATGATGTCCTTTTTTCTTGTGGTTACATGAATATAAATGGGAGGAAACTAAAATCATCAGCGGAGGGTGTCAGAAGTGCAGGAGGAGAGACTCACATTCCAAAGGAACTGTTTGATTAAAGCAACCAGCAATAGCATCTGCGGTGTGTTCCCCTGCTGAGCGCATATAGAACATTTATTTATATTCCCTGAAGGATCCAGACTATCATCTACCTTTTTTTTTTACCAATGAAGGCAGTTATGGAATATCTTCATTTTATCTGTGGTATTTGTTAAATGGGCATGTGCTTTACATTTATTTTTGGATTTATTCACGGCACTCTTTATAACCTATGATATGTTTTGTTTTAATATGTCAATAGGAAGTTAATTATAGCGCACCTTTTTCTTATTAGATTTACCTATTTTGTAGTATCATCAGAGCACTTTTATACTGGTGTGGCTTAATTATTTGGCTATTTCCTAGCTTTTCCTATATCCAACAAATTGGGATTTTGCACAACTATTCACTTCTATCCCAATTTTTTGGGACCCTTTGGGATTTTGGGGGATTTTTTTGGGTTTTTCATATTTTTTTCAATATTTGCACAGCATCCACTCTATCTACACATATTACATATCAGCGCTTTAGTATAATACTGAGTATAGTTATTACATTATTATTTCCAGGATCACCCAAAACAAAAAGTTTGGGCTGGAGGTGGATTTTAAAGTACTACCTTGTAAATAGCATCATTTAAAATGAATTATTATATTAACATTCTAAGTCATTATACTTGGCTTAATTAGGTGTACAGTGTTTTGTGGTCATTTGAGTCAGTGTTTTTCTGAGTGGCCTTAAATAACCAACTCAGCAACAAGGTGTCCCCTATTAAAAATACCTGCAATCATGGAAAAGCAGATAATTGATCCCTTTTTTAGAAGATATCTTTGGGGAAATTTATGAAAACTGCTGCAGAGAAAAAACTGTTCACTGATCCAGGCAATAATCAGGCTAATCCTTCATCGGTGATGAACATTCATTTGCAACGCCCTATCTTTTCTTGTAGTCCTTTCGAAAATAATAGAAATATCAGGAAAGTGTTGAATAAATAACACAATGCAAAAGAAAAGTTCCAAAGTCTAGTACACAGAGCAATAACAAGAAATGATTGGAGGGTGTTTATGCTTGGACAATATAGACTCCAAGCATACTAGAAAATGATGGTCACTGCAGACTTTTATCACTTCACAATGTTATTTAAAGTAGAATAAAACTTTCTTTTTTTATCATGGGAAAGCATATGATGCGTGTTTTTGTTTTATTACTCTGTCCTTTGTGGAGAGATGTCTCCTCAGGTCCTAACTTGATGCCCACCTGTTAATTCCTGTCAGATGAGCTTTCTATATTCCTTGGCTGCAGTGCATTCTCCATTGTGCTACCCCACAAAAACTGATATACCGGTGTTTATAGCTACATTTTATGCCTTAGTACATTCTACTTCTCCCTCCTATTATACACTAGGTAAAGCGGCCCTTGCATGCTGCTTTCTGCTCCCACAAGCTTTCTAGTTACTTTCATTTTTGCCTTTTTATGCACACTTTATAAAGTTAGAAGACATATTGTGGTGTGATGCTTTCTCACCTTTAAAAGAGAAGTACAGCCAAAGCTTGTTTGGCTGTACTTCTCCTGTGGATCACTGAAGTGCAGTTCATTCTGCACTCCAGCGGACTTCAGCATGCTGTCTGCTGACGTCACCGAGCCGGTCCAGGCTCGGGCAAGACCATGACACTGGGGTCGGGATCCACCCACATGCCTGGCCTGCCACCTGGCTTAGCCCCACAGGGAGTCGCTGAGAGCGTGAGCCGGCTGCTCCCATCCCTCCACAGCCCAGTGCTCCAATGAGTGAGGAGGGGGTAGAGCAGAGAGTGGTGATTGACAGGTGATTGACAGTCAGCAGCATGTGACAACCGAGCGATATGGCGCTGTTAGATCACTCGGTTCTAAATGTTAAAGCCGGACCGATGCGGCATCCACCTAGGTAAGTATGAATTTGCAAAAACCCCAAACCCCATACTTCTCTTTTAAGAAATGCTCAGAAAAAATTCTACTGCCACAATGCTACCCCTTTGCTACTCCTATTGCAAATGAGAGTTTCCTGGTTCTGCTGGGATGTAAACAACAGTGCTAGGGGATCATCTGTGATGTTATTGATCAAATATGGTCATGACCAAACATTGGCAATTAAAGCATCCAGGATCCCTAGCAATGTTATTTTCTGGGGTGGCACAGTGGTGTAGTAGATAGCACTCTCGAATCCCGACCACTACCTGCCTGGAGTTTGCATGTGGGTTTCCTCCGGGTACTCCGGTTTCCTCCCACACTCCAAAGACATGCTGGTAGGTTAAATGGATTCTCTCTAAATTGTCCCTAGTATGAATGTGAGTTAGGGACCTTAGACTGTAAGCTCCTTGAGGGACTGATGTGAATGTATAATGTATATGTAAAGTGCTGCGTAAATTGACGGCGCTATATAGGTACTTGAAATAAATTAAATAAAAATACATTTTAATTTCAGTAGTGCCAGGGATCTGTCATATAGATTAGTGGCGGTAGTGCTATGACTATTAAATGAAAGACGTCCGGCTGATGTTTGGGCAGGGAGATGGGTTCAGGACAAACTCATGTGCAACTTGAACTCAAACTAACATCTGTTTGTTCCTCATACAGGTAGCTGTTCTTTCTGATATATCTAAACTATTATGAAACTGCATAATATACTGGCTGAAATGGGTCAAACCAGCACCTGCATATTGCAGAACAGTGTAGAGTACATATCCACCAGGAGCAGTGCATGGTTTTATATACAAGATACTGTGAAGGGCATTTCATAACACAGCATGTAGAATGCAGAAATCAGCAGGTCTTTGCCATTGTATGAGATCTGTGCAATGCACAGGGGGCTTTACACACTGGATGGCTTTGTCAGGTCCCACAGACTTGGCAGAGACCCACAGCATGTCTATGTTTGCGAATGCATGAGATGTCAGGCCAAGATGGTGGCAGGGGAACACAGCAACACAGAAAAACACTGGGACAACACTGGACTCTATGGACCAGTATGTCTTTTTTCATTTACACACAGGAACAATTTACAGAGAATAAAAAAAATAGCTAGTTTGGGATGAAGTTCCTCTTCGCAGTTAAAAAAATGTGACTTTATTATTTTTGTTGCAGAATCATGTAAAGCATTGCACCAGCAAAGTAAAATGTCACCACATTCTGTGGCAAATGCCTTAAAAAATTCAACTTTCCTTGCAAAGTGAACAGCCCATTTGCCTTTAGTAAATTAACCTCTATGTTTGTACCAATTTTTTAGAGGCACAAGCTGGCATATTTCCTATTTAAGTCTTAAGGATACAAGTAGAAAGCTTACAATTCATTACAGGTCAACTATGCATAATTATATTAAATGATGTGCACAGAAATGTATTACCAAAAAAGCCTACGGTCATAAGTAGCATCAAAATAAAGGTTGCCTACAGGGGCAACAAAATCCCCTGTGAGCCTAACTGAAATCTGGTCCTGTTTAGAGCCTGATATAAGCCACACATCAAAGATAACAAATCACATTCCAACAGCAGTTTTTCCAGATTTTTTGAAAATTTTCACACATATTTTTAAAATCAGGATAGCAAAATGTCAAGTTCAATGCAATTTTTGAGGATTATTTTTGTCTGCAAAGTCATTCTCTTTATACATAAAATAAAGCGTCAATGGCTTCCATATGAATGCATTTTTCCATTGGCTAATAATAACCTATAATCATTTTAATCCAAACAACCTTCTTCCTAAATGTATACAGATGCAAATTGTAACCTGTAATTTATTTGCTAATGTCCTTTGCCCTCACTTTACAGTTTTCTGTCAATGATGAATATCTAAACAGTCTTTCTTAAATGGTAAAGATTTTATAGTTTATAGAATATGTAAAGTCCATTGATAAAGCATCATTCTGTGCATGTACTACTACACGAACATACTTATTTATTTTATTCATTTTTTTAAAGAAAGAGGTTAGGAAAACACAATCTTTTGTTTTCCTAAACATCTACTAGAGCAAATCACAAGCATAGGTCCAGCTAGAGTTAAATATTTCATAAATACTGGCTTTGGGAGGAAAATCTGGTTTATTTACAAAGTAAAATATAACATGTTTTCTTGGGCTCTTTTTTTCTTTTTTTAATAAACTGGAAAAAGAAATGTGTCTGTGTTGTCCATACATTTTAAGAATAATCTAGTCCTACTTCAAAGTGGAAACATCTCTCTTTAAAGTAAATGCAGTCTTGTCTTTTCTGGATAACACAAGGTTTAAACAGAAATCATTTGGAAGGAAAAAGGGAATTTGGTCAATTTTATTTTATTCATGCTGCTTTTTATATAATTTGTCTTACATTATTTGTATATTTGTTCATTTTACATGTACAGAGTGGTTATATGAGGCATTTGCAGCACACCAAGGGTTATTTAACCCCCCTTTTTTCAGCTGTGTGTGTTCTGAATAACAGAATTTTATCTATTACTTACAAGAGATTGAATGACTTCATTAGAGCTTGAAAACTTCCTCAATTGCACCATTCGCTGGCTGTAGCTGGCACGTATGAATGATTCACATGCAATAATTAATATTTACATGGGAAAAAATAACATTTAGCATGTTTAGTCCTGTCACACATTATGGTCTAACTAACCCTAACCCATGAATACATACTGTATGTGTGTCAGCGTGTATGTGAATGCTCACAGTAGTGACAGTTGATGCTTCTTTGAGGGCAGGGATTGACACAAATGATCTACAGTATGTACTCTGTAATTCTGTGAAAAATGTAGTGGTAATTTATAATGTATATATTGTAAAAATTGAAACTGTGCTTACGACAGAAGTCAATTTAATTTACCTTTACCTAATTTGAGGTGTATAACGGAGATGCTTTCAGATTGACTTGTATGGGGAAATAAAACCAAATTAGGGAGATATATTTGTAAAAGCAACAATGATACAACTCTCAGGAAACTTAGACAAGAGTGTCAGTAAATCAGTATGAGATTCCTCATCTCTGCTTGCAGGTTCCTGCTTTGTTTCCCAAAAGATATTTCACTGGGCTTAAAAAAAAAAAATCTCTGACACACATGGTTGTGTTATAACAAATATAAAAAGGCATGACTAAACAGTTACAGTTGCATAGCTAAGATGATGTAACACTTTAAATCCTACACTGAAATATTTGAAGCTGTAGATGCAGAGAGTTGGGGAACGTAGCAGAAGTTGCAATCTCTGAACACCCAATAAGAGGATAGTATGTGACCAGTCTAAACTACGTGGCATGTTTACCAATGCCAGGAGCCCGACTGACAAGATGGGTGAACTAGAGGTACTCTTGTACGAGGAGGATTTGGATTTTGTGGAAATTTCAGAGACCTGGTTCAACAGCTCTCATCATTGGCTGGAAACCATTAAAGATTATACACTTTATTGCAGGGATGGAGAGGGTAAAAAAGGGGAGGGGTATGTCTATATATCAAGAATAATGTACAAGTGAATGTGAGAGATAACATCACTAAGGGAGCTAGGGAGGAGGTGGAATCCTTATGGGTAGAGCTCCAAAGGGATGAAGCTAAGGGGAAAATATTACTGAGAGTGTGCTACAGGCCCCATAACCTGAGGGAGGCGGGGGAGACGGACCTCCTATCACAATTTGGATTAGCAGCAAGGATGGGAAGTGTTATCATAATGGGGGATTTTAATTGTCCAGACATTGACTGGGCAGAGGGAACCACACATTCGTCTAAGGCTCGCCAGTTCCTAAATGTAATGCAGGACAATTTCATGGGTCAGATGGTAGACGCACCAACTAGAAATAAAGCGTTACTAGATCTACTGATTACCAACAATACAGACCTGATCACCGATTACGGGGGAATTTAGGAAACAGCAATCACAGGTCAATTGGCTTCAGTATAAATCACACAAATATGAAATATAAGAGAAATACAAAGACACCAAATTTCAAAAGAGACAACTTCCCTAAACTGCGATCCTTGCTAGAAGGCATAAATTGGGATAAAATCTTAGGAACAAAGAACACGGAGGAGAGATGGGTTCACTTTGAGAGCATATTAAATAAGGGCATTAACCAGTGCATTCCCTTGAGTAATAAATTTAAAAGAGCGAACAAAAGTCTTGGATGGCTTAACTCCAATGTAAAAATGCATATAAAAGCAAAAGAGATGGCCTTCAAAAAATACAAGGTTGAGGGATCATCATCAGCATTCGGACTTTATAAAGAATGCAACAAGAAATGCAAGGGTGCAATTAGGCCAGCTAAGATAGAACACAAAAGACACATAGCAGAGGGGAGCAAGTAAAAAAGGGAGGACAGACCATATTAGCCCAATAAAGAATGAAGAAGGACATCTGGTTACAAAGGATGGGGAGATTGCGAAGGTATTGAAATTATTCTTCTCCTCAGTCTTCACAAGGGAATCGGGGGGCTTCAGTAACCAAAACTGCAGTGTTTATCCTCGTGACACATAACAGGAAGCACCCTCATAGCTAACAGAGGACAGAATTAAAATTAGACTTGGGAAACTTAACATTAATAAATCACCGGGACCGGATAGCTTGCAACCGAAGGTACTTAGGGAACTCAGTCAAGTAATTGCCAGACCATTGTTCTTAATTTTTACTGACAGTCTACTGACTGGAATGGTACCAGCGGATTGGTGAAAAGCCAATGTAGCAGCAATATTTAAATAGGGCTCGAAATACATCCCTGGGAATTACAGACCAGTTAGCCTAACATCAATAGTATGCAAGCTCTTAGAGGGGATGATAAGGGACTATATACAAAATTTTAGTAATGAAAATGGTATCATTAGCAGTAATCAGCATGGATTCATGAAGAATCGTTCTTGCCAAACCAATCTATTAACCTTCTATGAGGAGGTGAGTTGCCATCTAAAGGACTGCCCGTAGAAGTGGTGTATCTGGATTTTGCAAATGCATTTGACACAGTTCCCCATAAATGTTTACTGTACAAAATAAGGTCCGTTGGCATGGACCATAGGGTGAGTACATGGATTGAAAACTGGCTACAAGGGCGAGTTCAGAGGGTGGTGATAAATGGGGAATACTCGGAATGGTCAGGGGTGGGTAGTGAGGTCCCACAGGGTTCTGTGCTGGGACCAATCCTATTTAATTTGTTCATAAATGACCTGGAGGATGGGGTAAACAGTTCAATCTCTGTATTTGCAGACAATACTAAGCTAAGCGGGGCAATAACGTCTCTGCAGGATGTGGAAACCTTGCAAGAAGATCTGAACAAATTAATTGGGTGGGCAACTACATGGCAAATGAGGTTTAATGTAGAAAAATGTAAAATAATGCATTTGGGTGGCAAAAATATGAATGCAATCTATACACTAGGGGGAGAACCTCGGGGGGAATCTAGGATGGAAAAGGACCTGGGGGTCCTAGTAGATAGGCTCAGCAATGGCATGCAATGCCAAGCTGCTGCTAACAAAGCAAACAGAATATTGGCATGCATTAAAAAAGGGATTAACTCCAGGGATAAAGCTATAATTCTGCCACTCTACAAGACACTGGTCCAGGCGCACCTGGAGTATGCTGTCCTGTTCTGGGCACTAGTTCTCAGGAAGGATGTACTGGAAATGGAGCGAGTACAAAGAAGGGCAACAAAGCTAATAAAGGGTCTGGAGGATATTAGTTATGAAGAAAGGTTGCGAGCACTGAACTTATTCTCTCTGGAGAAGAGACGCTCAAGAGGGGATATGATTTCAATTTACAAATACCATACTGGTGACCCCACAATAGGGATAAAACTTTTTTGCGGAAGGGAGTTTAACCACTTCAGCCCCTGAGGATTTGGCTGCTTAATGACAAGAGAACTTTTTGCGATTTGGCACCACGTCGCTTTTGTCACTGACAATTGCGCGGTCGTGCAATTTTTTTTTAAAAAAAGCAATATTTTTCATATTTTGCTATAATAAATATCCCCCAAAAATATATATATAAAAAAATTTTTTTTTCCTCAGTTTAGGCCAATATGTATTCTTCTACATATTTTTGGTAAAAAAAATCGCAATAAGCGTATATTGATTGGTTTGCACAAAATGCATAGCGTCTACAAAATAGGGGATAGTTTTATGGCATTTTTATTATTATTTATTTTTTTATTAGTAATGGTGGCGATCTGCGATTTTTATCGGGACTGCGACATTATGACAGACACATCGGACATTTTTGACACATTATTTTGGGACCAGTGTCAATTATACAGCAATCGGTGCTATAAAAAAGCATTGATTACTGTATAAATGACACTGGCAGTGAAGGGGTTAACCACTAGGGGGCGGTGAAGGGGTTAAGTGTGTCCTAGGGAGTGATTCTAACTGTGGGGGGGCTGGGCTACAACACACAGGACAGTGATCACTGCTCTCGATGACAGAGAGCTGTGATCACTGTCCTGTCACTAGGCAGAACGGGGAAATGCTTTGTTTACAAAATCATCTCCCAATTCTTCCTCTCTGTGACATGATCGCGGGCACCCGGCGGACATCGAGTCCACGGGACCCGTGGTCACAGTCATGGAGACTGCGGTGGGCACGCACGCGCTCACGACATTGCTTTTTAAAGGGGACGTACCTGTACGCCCTTTTGCCTACCAGTGCCATTCTGCCGACATAAATCGGTGTGTGCTGGTCGGCAAGCAGTTAACAAGACACGTGGCCACTCATTAAAATTAGAAGAAAATAGGTTTAACCCTAAACTACGTAGTGGGTTCTTTACTGTAAGAGGGCAAGGATGTAGAATGCCCTTGCACAGGTGGTGGTCTCAGCGGGGGCATCGATAGTTTTAAAAAACTATTAAACACCTGAACGACCACAACATACAGGGATATACAAGGTAATACTGACATATAATCACACACATAGGTTGGACTTGATGGACTTGTGTCTTTTTTCAACCTCACCTACTATGTAACTATATGTAACTATGTAGCAGTCAGCACCAAATGGCTGTCAGCCAAAAACCACTGTGACCTAAAATAGCCATTGGCATTGGGGTGTGACCCTTTCTTTTATATTTGCTACCTGCCAATTAGGCTGTAAATTGTCCTGACTCATGTTATAGATCATGCCTTTAATATAGACACAGCCTTTCCATTTATTTAATGGTCAAGGATTATTTGTGTGCAAATGTGGCACTGGTTTGCTCTTGCACTTGGAGCCTGCACCAATAGTGTCATTAGGCCCTGGTCCCTGGTGCATGTGAATCTACTGTCCAGGAGTAACAACTTTGTTAATCAGCGTTGAGCATCCATAATTTGCCTTCCTGTTGGCATCACAAGCTGAAGGTGGCCAGTTTAGAAGCTCCATACGTAAGATACAGGTCCCTGCTTCCTATATTTCAGGACCTGAAATATTTGATCTCAATTTCACCTTAGCCAGGAAGCCAGCAACACCACCACACATGATAAGGAAGTTATTTTGGCATGTAGAGAGTAGAGAATCTGATGTGAAGTAGGTAAGTGTGAGGTTATATGACCCTTCCCAGTGAAGTTGAGTTTAAGGGGGTCAAGGCAAGATTATATTTTATACAAGAGTGATATAGTATATTCATTGATGAATAAGAAGCTGTTGAGCCATGTGGCATGGATTGAATGCTCCTGGAGAAAGGAGAAATCGGTTCTGCTGAAGGAGATTTTATGTTTTTTGGAGTAATGGTTCTGAAGAAAATGTGATATCTTCCACTATTAAGCCATGCCATTTTAAAACTATGATAACATTTTTTTACAGAGTGCTCTATGTGTTTCAAGATGGGATTTCAAGACCCTAACAACATCCATGGTAATACATTAAAGCAATCCAAATAAGGTGAAAGTGCAAAGTTCATAAAGAATAAAGACCTTCGTTTTACACACTAAATGATGCAGTTTGTGGTACAGTATACAAATACTTTGAAATCAATATTGACAACCCTTTTGATCTCTTGGACATGTATAAATGTAGAAAAGAGCTGTGGCTCCTCTTTAGAGCCTCTATGCCACTATAGGGCATTGATGCTGGTGGGAAGATCCAGGGCTCATGGCAGGGGTGTAAGTTCTCAAAACCCCCAAAACAATATAATCAGTAAAGTTAAGTTTTAAGACATTGCCCCTAGAAAGGCAACTATGCATCTTCTTTACAAGATTGCTTTACTTCACTTTTTTGCATGTATAGTAAAGCCCCTTGGTCACTTTAAATCCCCCTTTCAATACAAAAAATAAAGTGACAATTACATTATTTGCTAAGCTAAACAAATAGCTAAATTGCTAAAAAAAAGGGGGACTTTTATCTAACATGCCAAGATAAAGAGCAAGGTCCTAGAAGTTTCAATGTGTGAGCCTCACGTTTTTTTTCTTTTGTCATGAAGGAACCAATGATATTTGAAGTGTAATTTTGCACTATATCAATTCTACTTTTTGACATATATTCAGTTCTACTAATCATAGGCCATGTTTCATTTGGCACAGGGAGAAATACACAAAACTAGAATAATTGCTAAGGACAACAGCACTGTTTTCCTTAGTTCCAATAATGCATAAAATAATTTACTGTTCATACCAGTTCCTAAAATTACAGTTATCCTAGTAAAATATTTGGGTAATGTCACCACACCAAAGCTAAACAAGAAGTTAAAGTGGATGTAAACCCTCACATATACCTAGTGAAGTGAACAGTCTCAGATGAAACACAGAGATGAAACAAATCTCCCTACATAAGTTTGTATGTATATCTGCTGTCTTCAGCTTTATATATTGTTTAGAAAGTGCAGATCTTGTTAGGAGATTTTCTCTAATGCCCCGTACACACGGTCGGACTTTGTTCGGACATTCCGACAACAAAATCCTAGGATTTTTTCCGACGGATGTTGGCTTAAACTTGTCTTGCATACACACGGTCACACAAAATTGTCGGAAAATCCGATCGTTTTAAACGCGGTGACGTAAAACATGTACGTCGGGACTATAAACGGGGCAGTGGCCAATAGCTTTCATCTCTTTATTTATTCTGAGCATGCGTGGCACTTTGTCCGTCGGATTTGTGTACACACGATCGGAATTTCCGACAACGGATTTTGTTGTCGGAAAATTTTATCTCCTGCTCTCCAACTTTGTGTGTCGGAAAATCCGATGGAAAATGTCCGATGGAGCCCACACACGGTCGGAATTTCCGACAACACGCTCCGATCGGACATTTTCCATCGGAAAATCCGACCGTGTGTACGGGGCATTACTGTTCAACACTGCAGTGAAGCCTGGGCATACAGCCAAGACAGCTGATTGGAGGAAAGACACCCACCCCCTCTCCTCATAGGTAGAGAATTTCAGATTTCTTTGTTGATTAGTTCAGGGCTCTGCTAATCAATTTATAGCATCCTCCCCAACACAAACCTCTGGTTGCTTTTATCACAGTTGATGGAGAACTTGTCAGGAGTTATCAGGCTGATAACAGAAGAACGGAGCAGGAGACAGCTACAGGACAGAGAAGAGAGATAACAAAACCCTGCAGATATATGTGCTCAGCTCAAATTTCATGAATTGGGTTTACATCCACCTTAACCACTTGCCTACTGGCTCATATACGTTGGCAGGATGGCTCTGCTGGGTGAAACCCTGTATGGGTACGTTGTACCCTTTAAGAGCCGCCAGGTTACCTGTGATCGCAGGCACGAGTGCCAGCACGGGGATTTGTGTGTGTAAACACACAAATCCCTGTTCTGTCAGGGGAGAGGAGACATATTGTTTGTTCCTACTAAGTAGGAACAATGATATGTCACCTCCCCCAGTCAGTCCTATCCCCATACAATTAGAAACACTAACTAGGGAACACATTTAACCCCTTGATCGCCCCCTAATATTAACTCCTTCCCTGCCAGTGACATTTATACAGTAATCAGTGGCTATTTTTAGCTCTGATCGCTGTATAAATGCCAATGGTGCCACAAATGTGTCAAAAATATCTGATCTGTCCCCCGCAATGTCGCAGTACCCTAAAAATCACCGCCATTAGTAAAAAAAAAAAAATATATATATATATATATATATATATATAGTAAAAATGCCATAAAAATGCCATAAATCTTTCCCATAGTTTGTAGACGCTATAACTTTTGCGCAAACCAATCATCATGCCTTTATTGCAATTTTTTTTACCAAAAATATGTAGAAGAATATATATTGGCCTAAACTGATGAAGAAATTTGTTTTTTAAAAACATTTTTGGGGATATTTATTATAGCAAAAAGTAAAAAATATTGTTTTTTTTTTTTCAAAATTGCCACTCTTTTTTTGTTTATAGCGCTAAAAATAAAAACCGCAGAGGTGATCAAATACCACCAAAAGAAAGCTCTATTTGTGGGAAAAAAAAGGATGCAAATTTTGTTTGGGTGCAGCGTTGCATGAACACGCAATTGTCAGTTAAAGCAACGCACTGCCGAATTGTAAAAAGTGCTCTGGTCAGGAAGGGGGTAAAATCTTCTGGGGCTGAAGCGGTTAAGTATCATTTGAATACCATGCTTTTACTAGTTTTATAAATTCTCAGCAAAACTGTTATGGAAAAGCATATAGCATCCCCAAAATTCCAAAAAAAAGAGCATCCAGAAAAATCATTGAAATAAAATATGTCATGTTTTTCATAAAGCCAAAGTACATTTACAAACAATCATGACAATTAATGACACATTGAGACAAGCTGTTTCATTTCAGACTTGGCATCAAAGGGATCTTGACAAAAGTACCTGATACAGTCATGTACACAAACATTGAACATCTGGACACCAGTTAGCATAAATCACGCTATCTTTTCTACACTATAAAGCTACAACAGAAGTAAAGAAGCACGACCGACCACAAAAAGGTTTCTAAAACTCCTGTAAATGAACCAGTACAAACTGTTTCATTTTGAATTATTGCAACCTCAAAGCAATTGTTGATTAAATATGGGACAAACTGTGTTGTTATTTGAACTATTTTGTGCACATGTCAACCCAGGAAGCTCTGATGTTGAGAAATTTGCTGCAGAAGTCTGAAGGGAAACCAACACTTTTGAGAGTGTCATCTCACTTGTTTCCACTGCTAGGATGAGATTTGGATTCACCACTATCATGGATTTGCAGTAGATCAAGTGGGTTTCGAAATTTGCAGTCCCAGCGTACTAAAGCAAAAATTCACCAGACATATTCTGTGTAACCATAATGCACTGCCTAGCCTCTGAATTTAGGTCAGCTGGCTTAGAAATGCCAATGTGGGGGGATATGCCAGCTCCCTCACTATGGGGCCTCGTGCACACTGGACGTTTTTGGACATTTTTACAGCTGCTGTTTTTGGCTTCAGACGTTTTTTTTCTACAGTTAATCAACTCTCCAGCATGTTATCCTATGTGTCCATGCACACATAGGCTGTTATCAACTGTTTTTTGGCTGGAACGTTTTGTGGCTGTTAATAAAACCCAAAACTAGTAGGTTCTGAGAGGAGTTTTTCAGCTGCAAAAATGCTCTAATGCCTAAAAACGCAGAAAACGCTGATCAACACTTAAAACGCAGCTCACCAGCAGTTTTTTTAGCATAGGGGATGCTGCTGACAAAATTCATAAGGAGAGATTAGTGTTAAGTAGAAACTGTTAGTTATGTTAAAGTAGGTGTGAATGCTTACTGAGTATCATGTAGGTAGCAAGATGTGCATCTTTGAGAATTGGGGGGTGGAGCATCCTTTGTAACATCTCAGGGCTACTTACAGCCCGCCCATGTTTACATATACTGCAGGGGTAATAGGCTGCATGTGTTTTTTACAGGCATATTTTCTAATTGTTACTGGATGTAATTTTTTTTTCTTCACAAGCCTTTTCTTTAGAGGTTGACAGCAGCAGGCAATGTGAAACAGCACAGAAGATTATAGTTTCCTTTTGGGGAGCATGTGATTTACAGGCAGGGGAGTGTGGGAGACAGGGGCAGAGTGTTGTCAACACACAACACAAAGTGCCCAAACAAGGACATGTATATCAGTATCACCAGCTGTTATTTTAATGAAAACTAAGGATTAAAAAAAAAGTCTTTCCAAGTGATATTACCATGTTAAAGCTTATATGAGATTTTAGTGATTTGGTTTACATCTACTAAAACCAACTATGCTTGAGTTCTTTGAATTGCAGTACTGGAGGAATGGGGTTGATATAAAAGAAGCTGAAGTGCTAGGCATCTTTGCCAAGCTTGCATTCAGACAATGGGCATTGGGGTGATTTGAGGACATTTTCTTCTCTTCCAGAAACTGTGGGAAAGGAAAATCTGGTCTGGGAAGGTCCCCACTGGTTACAGTGGGTTGGGTGTTGGCAAGTGCTGCTTTGAGTTTTAAGGTTTTACTTTGGGGAAGAGTGGGCAGCCCATGGTTGTAGGATTGTATATTTAAAATTTGTTGCTGCCCACTCTTCTACTCTTGCCCTTTGCATTCAGGCTCACAAAAATAGGTCAACAAGGACTGAAAGGGGAATGAAATGAGTCTCCCACCAAATGTGGTCAAACAATTTCTTAATTGCTCAAAACCTTCTGGAACAGTTCTTCACTGTGTATGAGTCAGGGTCGCTATGTTATTCCTTTACCCTGCCATGTTATGCCATAGGATTGACTACAGGGATCACATTGTTCTGCAACCTCCTCTGTAACTAAACACAGCTTTCACTTGTGGTTTTCTAACATTTTTAAATTGCTGTCCTTGCTCATGTCTGTTTGCCCTGTGCAGGAACAGTCTAACAAACACACAGAACACATAGAAGAAGGAAGAGGTACACAAGTAGGAAAAGTTGGTGTTGGAGGAGGAATAAGAGTAATGCTCACCATCTACTTAGCATCTCTACCTTTCCTTTTAAGCTTGCTTGTCTTTTTAGTGTTTTGGGCCGTACACACGATAGGATTTTCCAACAACAATTGTTGGATGTGAGCTTGTTGTCGGAAAGTGTGTATGCTCTATAGAACATTCGTTGTCGAAATTTCCGGCAACAAATTTTTGAAAGCAGGTTCTCAAATTTTCCAACAACAAGACTTGTTGTCAGAAATTCCGAGCGTGTGTACACAATTCTGACGCACAAATGTCCACGCATGCTCAGAATCAAGCAGAAGAGCCGCACTGGCTATTGAACTTCATTTTTCTCAGCTCGCTGTACGTGTTGTACGTCACCGCGTTCTTGATGCTCAGAATTTTCAACAACATTTGTGTGACCGTGTGTATGCAAGACAAGTTTGAGCCAACATCCTTCGGAAAAAAATCCACGGTTTTGTTGTTGGAAAATCCTATTGTGTGTACATAGCATTAGTTTGTTTTTGATGGTCTTGATATAGGTAAGATCGGGCAGCCTATTGCTGTAGGATTCTACACTTAATTTTTCCTTCTGCCTGTCCTTCCCCCTGGCTATAGGATTCCCCCTCCTTGTGCTGCTGTTGGCCCTTCTCCTGCATTGTAGAAGGATGGGCAGTCTATGGCTTTGGTTTCCATGTACAGCTATGCCTCCAATGCCTTAACTACAATGAAATAAATACAGTATATTAAAATAATACAACTAATTATTGAGTGCCTGGTTGAAGAAAGATAATGCAGAGGAATTGCAGACATGCCTGGCCACTCTGCAACAACCTCGAACAGAAAAATACCACTAGATCATAAAGGGTTGGGTTGCAGCTCCATGTGGCAGCTGATGCCCGCTGTACACTGTGTTATCACTCTGCTCCATTTTCCAGCACATCATTGCTCTCCCATTTTTGCCTAGGAATGTCTTGCTCTCCCTTCTTACCACCCAAGTGCAGACCGACACATCATCTTTTTTGCTGCTCACTGGGGCCCAGCTTGCAGAAAGCACCAGCTACTGACCCTTTGAAGGTTGGTGTTGCCCCATGATTGATGTTCTCTGCCTGGGATGTAGCCTCCTTGAAAACAATGATGGTCTCTAACCCCACCCTTTCCTGCTTGTTTAATAATGTTGTTACTGCCAATCCTTGTCCTGAGAACAAAAGAAGAGATGAGCAGGTTTCCACCTGCAACAAAGCAGAAGAAGTCCATGTTCTCCAGTCATAGATAGTTTGATGTAGCTGACTTGATATAGATATTGGGGGGAGGGCCCAACTGGGTTAATAATAAAGATGATCAGATAGATAACATAGAATGGAATAGAAAAGAACAGAGTAGAAAAGAAACAGGTAAAAGAAATGTAAAGTACAAAAGATGAGCTGTGCATTGCATATAATTTTTTGCATGCAACCACTCCAACAGGGTACTTATACAATTTAGCTGGACCCAGCTATAGCTAGTTATAAGGGTTCTGGCAAGATTAGCCAAATAAGGATAAATAGGGTGCATCATAAGTGCCAGATTTTTTCAAACAAAATAAACATATTATACATAACATAACATAATATAACATAATATTTTGGGGTACTATTTCTGCCAGTCCAGCCACCCATTTTTTTTATATCAATAAAATTCAAAGCAGATTGGGGTACTGTAGCTGTCTGTAATTCATTAACCAATGATATGCTGTCACCAATAATGTCCAATGCTTTTTCTAAAATGTAATGTAATGTTAAGGTATCTCTTAAACCTGGTATTTGAAAGATTTTCCATGTTGCCCTTGAAGCTGCATGAAGAGGACCTGTAGTTTTAACTAGAAACTGTGAACATCCATGACACCTAACCGTTGATTTGAATGCTGATACATTTGAAAAATGTAGACTTTTTAGGGTTATAAAAAAGAAAATGAACTCTGGAAGTTGTGCCCAAAAAAGGCAGGCAGAGGACAACGGGGAAAGTGTCTACTATTATGTGTAGGCTCCCTACATCTGATCTTTTTCCCAATACTTACTTACAATGCCTTATTCTACACTGTGTCTCTTGTGTGTGGATACAGTCATCTTGGTAGGGACAGAGTATTGCTTCCTCATGTCAGAGCCTCCAGCAAGGAGAACATCATCAAATCTCATTACAAAATCTCACTCTAAAATTTCAGAGAATAGTAGGCAGAAGAAGCAGTGCCTTACTGCAGATATACAACGATGAGGATGTAAGCTCAGGAATGCCTAGGCACATTCACGTACTAAAATGTGGACTGCTTTTTTTCCTCGTGAACCTCAAGCAAATGGTACATTTTTCACGATACTGCTTCGGCACAATTATCACTTCTAGATGTTTCCTATAAAAAAAGTACATCTTAAATCTTTACTTTTTAAGTTCAAGTCCACTTTAAGTGCAATATGCAGAATGGCATAAACCTCAATAAAAGATAAAACAGATGATTTCAAGACTGACATAGAAATATAGACTCACAGATAACTTACGTAAAGCATGTGCCCCATAAACTAAGTGTTGTGTAACAGATTGAAGCTCCGTTTACCACAGTTTATTCCTGTGATGCAAACGTGGGTTTTCATTGACATCACACGAGATAAGTTGTATATAAACAGTATTTTTCTATGTAAATAGAATCCACAAATATCAGCATGACTGCTTTATAATGATTCACTGCTTACATTGAACAATATATTAAGCAACAGGATTTCGGGGCTTGTATTAAAAAAAAATTGGTAAGGGTATCTATTGCAGCTATTAATTATTAAGGACTGGCTTACAAATTACAACATAAAGATACATTTAAAAGTTACATCTGATTTTTAAAATTGTCCTTTGTAGATTTATTCTACATCTGGAACAACATTTGGTTATTTGCTTTGTTCCATAAAATAGTATAGAACGATACAACTACAAACTGAATACATTATAAAAACGTAATGAGTACAAATAGGGCAAACAAAGGGATACACTTAAACATGAACTGTTAAGATAACTAATATCCAAATAGCCATACTAATTGTTACCAAGCATATATAATTTCACAATTGCATCCACAAGTAAAATATTAATGCATTGCTCTGGCTGCATCAGCATTTAAAAATTCCTTTGAAGTGGATCCCCACACCCAGCCTCTTACAATATGCCTCTTATAAGAGTGTAGAAGGAAAAACTAACACTAAGAAAATCAATATTTATTGCAAAAATCCAGTGCCAGCTACAAATTCCATATTAGAATAAAAAAAGTCAGTCAGCCAATCAGGGGAGAAAGGGGCGGGCCAGGTTGGGGCTCCGTGTCTGAATGGATACTGACTCAACTCAGGTGCCCCCATAGAAAGCTACTGGCTAAGGGGGCACTCGATAGGAGGGAGGGGCAGCAAAGAGGGCCTGGAGAAGAGGAGGATCTGGGCTGCTATGTGCAAAACAAACTGCACAGAGAGGGTAAGTATATATATTTTTTTTGTTTTTTTAAACAAGACTTTACAATCACTCTAACATACACTTTAATACCTTTCCTTCTCATACAATCCAATTTATGTTTTTCTTGTTTTTTTAACCACTTGAGGTCCGGGCCATAGCCAAATGACAGCTACAGCGCGGACCTCAATTTCCGGGAGGCTGTCATGGGACGTCCTCCCCTGTGCACGCTGTGATCACCGAGTCACGGAGACTCGGATGATCACAGATCCGAGTAAGGGGCCGGTCCCGGCCCCTTACCATGTGATCAGCTGTCAGCCAATGACAGCTGATCACATGATGTAAACAAAAGCTCGGTGATCGGTTTCACATTGACAGCGTGAGGAGGAAAAAAAAGACGATAACCGGCTTATGTCAAAGGGACATTGGTCCCGAAGAGGAAGGAGGCACATATGCCTCATCTGTGCCTGCAAGTGCCATCTGTCATTGCCACCTGCCAGTGCCCACAGTGCCCAGCAATGCCACCTATCAATGCCCACAAGTGCCATCTATCAATGCCCACCATCAGTGCCACCTAGCAGTGCTGCCATCAATCAGTGCCCAATCGGTGCCCATCACTGCCACCCATCAGTGCCCATCACTGCCACCTATCGGTGCCCATCAGTGCCGCCTCACCAGCGTACATCAACGAAGGAGAAAAATTACCTGTTTGCTAAATTTTATAACAAAATATAAAAAAATTTTTTTTTTTTTTAATTCTGTCTTTTTCAATTTTTTTAACAAAAACTAAAAACCACAGAGGTGATCAAATACCATCAAAAGAAAGCTCTATTTGTGGGAAAAAAAATGATAAAAATTTAATTTGGGTACAGTGTTGTATGACCGCGCAATTGTCATTCAAAGTGCGACAGCGCTAAAAGCTGAAAATTGGTCTGGACAGGAGGGGGGTTTAAGTGCCCAGTAAGCAAGTGGTTAAACAAGACTTTACTATCACTTTAACATACACTTTAATACCTTTCCTTCCCATACAATCCAATTAAAGTGGTCATATATAAAAGCCCTTAAAATGGTTTAAAAAGGAAAGAGAAAATAGATTGAAACCTCTGGAAACCTGGTGTTTGGGATATATAAGTGTACAAAAACTGTCCCAATCCAGGAATAATCTGCTCTTCATGATTGTCGTCCTGTGCTGCTGAAATTATTACAATTGAATGAAAGCATTTGTAAAGTAATTTTGATCTTCAAGATACAGAAAAGGCAGTTTGATGTGCCATGTTTATTAAGTTGAGTTTGGTGTGAATAATTTGTCACTAACCTAAAGTTTTGTTTTAGATGACTAGAGAAAGAGACTTCTGAATGCAATTTCTTAAAGATGTCGCTTGAGTGGAAGCTTGCTGCTTATGTATGGGAAAATATACCTCTAAATTTACCCAGATTTTGTTTTGATGTCAAAATAAAACGTGGGTGAATAAACCCATTCAGTGTAATCCCTGAAAGTCTTTTATTCCACAGCTACACAGTTAGTGAATATTATGTCTAACGAGTGCCCATTCTCTACTGCTTGAGTAATAGAACCAAAAAATGGGTGTGGTAAGTGAAGGATGTGCAGACCAGGAGTTGGAGGCTGCCCAACATTGGGCAATAAAGTTATTCCATTCTGATGAACCACTGAAAAGTTCAAAAGCTAACAAATCACGGGTCAGTGCTTAAATAAGGTAAATAAATAATTAAATGGCTGCTGTAAAGAGGTCAGGTTCTGGACAGGTTTGGTATCACCATAAAGTTCTAATATACAGAATAACAAGTAAGCCTTGAAATGTTACTACAACCTGTTCTTGCTTTGCTGTTATAATAATATATTAAAGTTTGCAGTTCAAAAGAAAGTTGGAAGTTATAGTAAACTAAAGTTCTGCAAAAGCTGCAAAGTGTGCAAGTACATGCTCATGCCCTATACTATATGGAGGCATCAAGATCTAGAGTAGACTTTTAAATTAATACTTTAAATCAGGGATCTCCAAACTATGGCCCTCCAGCTGTTGCAGAACTACACGTCCCACGAGGCAATGTACAACTCATTCACAGACATGACTATGCATGATCGGAATTTTAGTTACTGAACCACTGGAGGGCGTAGTTTGGAGACCTCTGCTTTAAATAATTTAAAAATCAATTCAATAAAAAAAAAAAAATAATAACTGCTTCATTTCCTATATTCTTCAACAGATATGTGGAAAAACAACAGCGGTTTTGAAAAACAAGAATACATTTAACAAATGCATTCTTCTGTGAATTCACATTGTGCTACAAAAATATTTTCTCAAGTAAAGCAAAGACAGCAGGAGTTCACATCAAGCATCCAGTCAGATGCAAGGATTAAAAAAAACAGCTTACATTACTGCACTTTAATAAGTTCCCACCCATCCCTATCCTATTAAAAACATATCCATAAAGCAAAAGTAAGCAGTCACTGCTGTCTTCTGGCTTTATGGAAGAGGTCATGGTTGCTTCCATTTTTGGCCTCTGGATAGGACGGTCTTGCAGTCATACTCAAAAGCTGCTCACAATCCTGACATCAAACGCGTTTCTGGCTTCTCCATACCCACAAGCAGAGACAGTCACTTGCTGATCAAAAACACCAAAGTGAATTTTCACCAGCCCTTTATGCAGTAGCCATGCTGTCTTTAATATGATCAGAGACATCATATGCAACAATATACAGTATAAAGACTAACTAATCATTACTGTATATTTTTAGCTGCATACAGTTACTCAAAGAAAAGATCTGCAGGACCAAGCAGAATGGAATTTGTGCTCTACAAGATCCGGCAAATGCACTCTACAGTTATCCCCTGTTCACACAGTTCACACGGTGTCTGATAACAATTACATAACAGCAGTACTTACACAAATATGTTTTCAGAATGAAAGAGAACCTGGCTCAAAAGTACTTGCAATGCAATTCATGAAGCTGCAGGAACAAAACATGAGATTACTAAGAACATGGTTTTAAAGCACTAGTCTTGGAATCAAAAAAATGTTTTGTAAAGACTGTGTGCAAATAAAATAACAGATTTTAAGAGGCTGCTCTGACTCATGCTCTATTTACACATTTCTGTCTTGTTAAAATGCACAATACCCCAACTAAAAGTATTTAACACCCACATACTGCATTCTTTTCCTGTGTTAGAACCTGTATGCAGATTACATCTGTCATGTTCACGATACTCCTCAAGTCTGAGGTTGTCACAATATTTCATAAATAATTTAATCTTAAATTGCATCATTTTGTATTGCGCACATATTGCACATACTGTATATGCAGCTTTGTAGACCCCCAATGCTACATGAGCACATACACACACACAAAAAAAAATATATATATATATATATATATATATATATATATATATATATATATATATATATAGTTAGGTCCATATATATTTGGACACAGGCATAATGTTAGATTTTTTTTCAGGTATTTACCAAAACATATTCAAGCTATAGTTATATAATTGATATGGGCTGACTCTCAGGTTTAATTTGAGGGTATGAAATCCAAATCAGAGGAAGGGTTTAGCAGCAAATTGCAGCAATTATAAAATAACTATCCCCCTTTTTTCAAGGGACCAAAGGTAATTGGACAATTGAATCAAAAGCTGCTTCATGGCCAGGTGTAGGCCTCATTTAAAGTCCCCCCCTTCTCTTTGGCCAGGTGTAGGCTTCTCCTTCATTATTTCTTCAGCAAGTAAAAGGTCTGGAGTTGATTCTAAGTGTGGTATTTGCATTTGGAATCTATTGTTGTGAACCTACATCATGCGTTGGAGCTGTCCATGCAAGTGAAACAAGCCATTGTAAGGCTTCAAAAACTAAACAAATCCATCAGAAAGATAGCAGCAACATTAGTAGTGGCCAAATCAACAGTTTTGTATATTCTGAGGAAAGAAGAGCGCACGGTTGAGCTCAGCAACATTAAAAAGCCTGGACATCCACGGAAGACCACAGTGGAGGATGATCACAGGATCTTCTCTATGGTGAAGAAAAACCCATTCTCAACATTCAGACAAGTGAAGGACACTCTCTAGGAGGTGGGTGTATCATTGTCAAAGTCTACAATCAAGAGAAAACTTCTCGAGAGCAAATACAGAGGGTTCACTACAAGGTGCAAACCATTCATAAGACTGAAGAATAGAAAAACCAGATTAGACTTTGCCAAAAAACATCTAAAAAAGCCAGACCCATTCCGGAAAAGCATTCTTTGGATGGATGAAATGAACCAGAATGACGGGAAGAAAAAAGTGTGGAACAGTTCATGATCCAAAGCACACATCTGTAAAACATGGTTGAGGCAGTGTGATGGCATGGACATGCATGGCTTCCAGTGGCACTGTGCCATTGGTGTTTATTGATGATGTGACAGAAGACAGAAGCAGCCGGATGAATTCTGCAAAGTTTAGAGATATACTGTCAGCCCAGATTCAGCCAAATGCAGCAAAGTTGATTGGACGGTGTTTCACAGTACAGATGGACAATGATCCAAAACACACTGTAAAAGCATCCCAGGAGCTTTTGAAGGAAAACAAGTGGAATATTCTGCAATGGCCGAGTCAGTCACCTGATCTCAGCCCAATTGAGCATGCATTTTACTTGCTGAAGGCAAAACTAAAGGCAGAAAGACCCACAAACAAAGAACAACTGAAGACAGCTGCAGTAAGAGCAAAGCAACAGAAAGGAGGAAACCCAGTCTTTGGTAATGTCCATGGGTTCCAGACCTCAGGCAGTCATTGCCAGTAAAGGAATCTCAACAAAATGTTAAAAATTAACATTTTATTTATGATTATATTAAATTGTCCATTTACATCTGAGCCCCTGGAAATGGTAGGACTATGTATAAAAATGGTTGCAGTTCCTAAAATTTGTACTTGTACTTGTAAAGCTGAAAGTCTGCACTTCAAATTCATTTGGATTGTTTCATTTTATTTTATTCTGGTGGCATACAGAGCCAAAAGTATGAAAAATGGGCCTGTGTCCAAATATATATATATGGACCTAACTGTATATACAGTGTATACATACATATATATGTATATATAAATATATGTTCTGAATTTTAAATACCTTGAACTTTCCATAAGCTACAGCATCAAGCACAAATATAACTTACGGACCTAAACTCGATAAGTAAAGATTTGCTGTTGTAGGGAATATTTAGATATGGTAATACACTAATCAGTATCCTTTAAATCTACCTTTTGGTTTAATATCTCCTTAAAATATAGCAGTGAACATCCTGTGCCTAGGCACAACTGTGTCCTCCGTTTCTTAGGCCTCATGCTCCTTGGGTGTTTAGCCCTGGTACATGAGACTCTGCAATTCAGGTGCAGTTGGAAGGTACAGGCGCACCATCCAGCCCCACTGTAGGCCACAGACTGAAAAAGTTTAGGAGAGGCTGACAGTTATTACTGCTGGAGAGGGCTGAATGGTGCACCAAGAGGTACTAATGATTGGGGCAGTGTGTGCCCAGGGATGAATCTCTGCATCCCCCCTGAATGCATAATGCCCTAAACACTAGTAACATTAGTACTGCTTGGTGCATCATCCAGCATTGTCCAGCCTAAGCAGCTGTCAGCCTCTCATAGACTTTTACAGGCTGCTGGCAGTGGAGCTGGATAAAGTGCTTGTAACTTTCAACTGCACTTAAATACTGAAGTCTCATGCACCAGGGCTAAATGCCCTGCATACATGAGACCTTAGCCGTAAAAACTGCAGTTGCTAGATCATCTAAGGCACTTTACCTTCAACTGCTAGTCTCAGGAGATTTAGACTGAGATTTTTTTGGTGTCACTACTGTTTTGTTCCCTGTTTTTGCTGGAGGCAAAGCTGTACCTAAGGACCTGCAGTACATGAATATTCCTGCTTCTGCTTCACTCATTTTAGGAATCTGTGCTTTCTTTACATCTCCTGCTGCTACCTGAATATTACCCACCAGTCATCAGTTCGGTGGAAGAAGAGCAGCTCTAACACGAGGAAGCAAAGCCCTACTATCTCACCAGGAAGACTCCCCTCCCCCATGGAAATACTAATGAAGATCAAGGCATGACTTAGTAAATGGGAAAAGATCAGCTGGAGGGTACATAGAGGTAATATTGATTACTAGTGGAGAGGGATTAGCACACCTGTCGGTTTTTATTGCTGTCTGTTTTAGGGAGATTCGCCCTCTCTATTTGTCCTGTTTATCATTATCTTTGAAAGTAAAAGAAAATCTCACATTTTAGGTTGTTCCCAGAAAAGTAAAAGAGGGGAAATCTTCAAATGTGGACACTAGTTCTGGTGACCTGGGGGTCCCCAAGGGATTCCTTTAATTTGAAGAGATTTCTTCTCATTTCCCATTTTAGCTATTAGAAAGGAAGTGAAGCTAAATATCACAGATGATTAAAAATACACTGGCAGTGGTCCCCTACTTTTTTTTATATAATGGCACTGACCTCATCCTATATGTATACCTGTTATGGTAATTTACATACTTTTTATGATTTACAATAAAGGTTAAGTTTTAGTTAAGTGGCTTTTTGGTGCGTAGGGAAGCTCACCCTCGTCTAGTTCTACCCTACTTTAAATACTCAAATTTCTCCTAAAACACTGATTTTATTGTAATTGAAGAAAAAGACTTCAAGCTGTCATTGATGTTAAAGGGGGCAACACACGGTATTAAGAACTGGGGTATGTAAACTTTTGATCAGGGTCATTTGGGTAGTTTCTGTTGCCATTATGATTTAAAAAGAGTAAACGCAGTTGATTGATAATAAATGGCTTCAGCCAAACACTAATCATGAGTGAAAGAAAAGTTTTTGTGTTATCATTCATATTATCTGAAAAATGGCCAAGAAATCAAAAATTGTACCAGGGTATGTAAACTTATGAGCACAACTGTACCATGTGTCTTCACAGTGAATGGGGATAGAAAACCCAGTGATCATGACTGGTCATAGGATATTTATGAAATGTTGTCAATCGATACCCTAGTTAACATGACATGGCTATTGCTGCTTTTTAATGCTACAGTAATTATCACCCACCATATCACATTACCACAGTCACAGCTGAAATCGAAATTCATTTGACCAGGCAATGTTTTTCCAATCATATATTGTCCAATTTTGGCAAGTCTGTGGGAATTGTAGCCTCCGTTTCCTATTCTTAGCTGACAGAAGTGGCACCCGGTGTGGTCTTCTGCTGCTGTAGCCTATCTGCTTCAAGGTTCGATGTGTTGTGCATTCAGAGATGGTATTCTGCATATCTTGGTTGTAACGAGTAGTTATTTTAGTTACTGTTCCCTTTCTATCATCTCAAACCAGTCTGCCCATTCTCCTCTGACCTCTGGCATCAGCAAAGCATTTTCCTCCACACAAAAGCTGCTCACTGGATATTCTCTCTTTTTCTGACCGTTCTCTGTAAACCCTAGAGATGATTGTGTGTGAAAATCCCAGTAGAACAGCACTTTTTGAAATACTCAGACCAGCCCGTCTGGCACCAACAACCATGCCACATTCAAAGTTACTTAAATCCCCTTTCTTCCCCATTCTGATGTTCGGTTTGAACTTCAGCAAGTTGTCTTCAACACGTCTAGATGCCTAAATGCATTGAGTTGCTGCCATGTGATTGGCTGATTAGCAATTTGTGTTACAAAGCAATTGAACAGGTGTACCTATTCTAATATTCAAATTCTAATGTACCTATACCTAATAAAGTGGCCGGTGAGTGTATGTAGTACATACAGTATACATGTATACTCCTTTGGTTGCCATTCAAGAATTTGGTACCAATGAAGAGTTTAATTTGCATCAGGTAGTGTACATACTTCCCATAAAATATTAGAGGTCAAAGCAAAGACCTCTTACCTCAAATAAAAGTATATTTTACACCAGGACTAGGGCTCTATCTACATTTTCAGTAAGTTTCTAATATTTTTGTACACAGTGTATATCATATAATGTATATATTTTTAAATTGTGATCATTTAAAAGATTCAATGACTGTTATTTAGAATACCTTTGAAGTAAACTGTGGTATCTCTAAACATTATGCATTTTCACGGCTTTTAATGGAATACTAATGGCCAATATAATTGATTACCTTCACAAACAATAGATCCAGCTTTCTTAAATGAGAAGTATAGCCAAAGCTTTTTTTTGCTCTACTTCTCCTATGGATCACAAGAGGGCAGTTTGTTCTGCACTACTGTGACTCATTTTCAGCCGACGGCGGGCTAAAGTTTGCTATCAGCTGACATCATTGAACCGGTCTAGGCTGTCAAAAGACAAAGATCCACCCAGATGCCTGAACTGGCAGCTGGCTCAGGCTCTCAGCCGCTCCCACCCCCTCCACAGCCCAGTGCTCCAGTGAGAGCAGGAGGGGCAGAGCAGAAAGTTGGTGACGGTCACCAGGTCTCTGCAGCGTGAATAATCAGTGGTCTTTGATCGGGCAGTTTTTGGTCTTAGAGCCAACTGGGGATAGATGCAGCATTGTACTGATGCTGCAGCTAGGTAGGTGAGTATATTTTTTTTTAACTAAACCCATACTTCTCCTTAGTATGACCTGGTCATGTGTTTGTATTAATCCTTGCTTGGGTCCTTGGCCACCAATTATAGGGCACTGTCTAAAAGAGGGAAAACCTGCAGTACATTGAGCTGAATGAGCCACTGTCTCCGAGTAACTCAACTTTCAGAGTGCGATGTAAGCCATTATACTGCTATACTGTTATTTTTGACAGAAACTACTGGGACAAGTACAAATGTATTATTTTTTTGTGAAAATGCTTTTATACATTAGGAAAAGCTTGTACTTTACCTCGATAATATAAAAAATATAAAAAGAAATTTAAAGAAAATGTGCAGTGAGTCACAATACACCAGATATTTTAGAGCCACTTGCTCACAGTGATGTGCACCTACTAAAGGAGCTGTCAAATCTGTGTAATTATAACAAGTAATGTCATTGAGACAAAACAGGAAAGGGCAAACAACAAGAGGAACCATTGGAAACACTTTTGATAACAACACTGAATCATTACAACAAACTAAATTAGCAGAATGAGCTCATTTTCCTCATCCTGTTTCTTCAACCATTTGTCTTTATAACATATTCCCTAAACAGAAGAGTGATGTCAAGGTATAGTTCTCAGTATTTATCTGATCAACTTTCTCTTAAACTTTCCTACGATCCAAAAGATCCAAGAATAGAAACAATCCATTTGCCATGATTCATTGTGTTATCAAACTAGGGTCCATGCCACTCTTCCTGCCTCTATTGTACAATGACATATAAACATCACAGGAATTGGATCAGTTAATAAAATTGCAGTTCAAGCAAATGTATTCCATTATACCAGAAATCTATATTTAGTCCCAGGCTTTAGAGGCTAATTTTAAACCCAATGCTAGGAAACTGTCTAAAAATAAAATTCTGTATATACTGTATGCATATATATTATATTTTGTCTCAGCTATGTCATGTGCATATCTGCTAATTAGGTAGCAATAATATTGCATATAATATAAAATTGCCAGTTATGGCCTTTCAAGTAGGGGTGGGTAAATTTAATTTAATTCAATATAGGCAGTCCCCTTTATTTAAAGCCTCAATTTAGTTAAAAAAAATCAGCACAAGGGACGGTACTTATCATCAGTGTGATGTGTCTCTTGAGTTACTGTTTCCACATTTAGGTAAAATCTTCCCCCTCCAATGGCCCCTTCCTCTCCGCTGTAATCATCTGGGGTTATTAGAACTGAGGGAGCTGTGACAGATACTCATCAACTATGCCCACCCTTCAGTTTGTTGTAAATGTAGCAGAGATTATGGGGATCTCATCAACATTCTGTGGAGATGTCCCAAGTTACACAGATACTGGACATCTGCTCTTGCAATGGTCCATAGAGTGTTCCAAACAGACATCCCTTCTGACCCCAGGCGCTGTCTGCTCGGAGTTTTTGATAATATCATCCTTGATGCCTTTACTAAGGAAGCTGTTTCCAGAGCCTTGTTTCTCCTCCACTGGAAAAGCACTTCCCCTCCATCCCTTAAGGAATGGCTAGACCATATTAGTATTACTTTAAGATATGAAAAGGTTATTTACCAGGGTGCCCTGCTAAATTTGAGAGTGTTTGGGGAGTTTGGCTTGATGCACCAGGCTTGGCCCCAGAAGACCTGATTATAGAAAGGATATTGGGGTAGAATGCTGTTGGCTACTCAATGCTGGTTGTTACTATCTGACCTTGGAGTGTGCAATATTAATGCTCTATTGGCACTATCATTTCTGTTTTCAGCCACTAGGTGGGGCTTTATGTTCTCTTTAGTGAGCTCTATGCAATTGAAAGCTGTAATTGTCTATTTGTTTTCTACTGCTACATTACAACTTTGCATTATTTTGTATTTATGGAACATGTATGCTTGAATGTGTTCAAATAAAACTTTCTTCTAGTAGGGGGTGAGCAGATTCAGCAGGATTCAGAAGCGAGGACCCCATGGACTATTGGGTGACTATTGGGTGTCCAGGCTGGACCACAGGGTTTTCATTTCATGTACACTTGTATGACTGGTAACTGTAGGCTTCTTCAATTTAATATCTGCAGCTTTATATATAAAGTGAAGTCCTGTTTGCATGTTCTCTGCAATATAGCTTAAATGGCTCCAAGTGCTGCCCCTAACGTTCCCAGTGTAAGTGCTGCTCTGCAGGGGATGGCAGTGGCTCATATCAAGACAGATTCGGGTACTTATGCTAGTTGTTATCAAAAATGCATCCAATTATTTTTAAAAGAATACACAGCTGCAATAAATGATGTCATTTATATATAACTAGAGTTCAGCTTTAAGCGACACAATTTTAATTGTGTCTAGCGTTTTTACATAACAAAATGTGCATCAATGATTTGTAAAAACATGCACTTAATGTCATTTTTCCTTAGGAAAACAAATCCATAATGGCAATATTCATTACAAAAAGCAATGTAATGTCCTATTACAAATCTGCTGAGTAGATGTATTGATGCTCGCTATTTATTGATCTGAAAAGATGAAGAGTATTCACTTTCACTTTCTTGTGAAAACTGAAGCCACAAAACACAGTCTTCGGCATTAGACTATGTGTTATTTTACAACAAATAAATGTGTCAGTGTTTTTAGTTACTTTTTTTTTTGTTTTTTTTACTTAAAAATGTTAAAAGGGTAGAACTGAACTGTAGACAGATGTATAATACACACATGAATGCAGCTCTGTATTTATTATTACATTCTTAAAAGCAAGCAGTTTACCTACTAAAACTAAGAGTTTCTCTTGATATCAAGCTTCTTGTAGTCCCTGTGTAACAAAGCTCAGAGAAGGAGAAGCAATACAAGGAACCAATCAAGTGTGTTGCGGCATGGGGGCATGCCAATTAAAAGAGACACTAGTGCAAACATCAGGTTTCCTCCCTTGCCAGGCAGGACTATGCTGTGTGGCAGATCTGTGTAAATCTCAGGACAAGATGGCCAGAAATGCAAATTCTTTCACCAGGTAAAACAACTCGCATGTGCATATTAAATCTGTGCATTAACTATTTGTCTGGAGTTCAGATTTGTTGTATTTTTCATATTCTCTCCAGTCATTAAATTTGGTACTGGAAAAAAAAGGTAGAGAAAGGGTTACATAGTTACATAGTTAGTCAGGTTGAAAAAAGACACAAGTCTATCTAGTTCAACCAATAGAAAAAAAAAAAAATCATACAATCTCATATATACAATCCTATACCCACAGTTGATCCAGAGGAAGGCGAAAAACTCCAGCAAAGCATGATCCAATTTACTCCAGTGGGGCAAAAAAGTCCTTCCTGATCCCCTGAGATGTTCCCTCGATCAACTTTACCTATAAATATTAGTACCCAGTTATATTCTGTACATTTAGGAAAGAATCCAGGCCTTTTTTAAAGCAATCTACTGAGCTGACCAGAACCACCTCTGAAGGGGGTCTATTCCACATTTTCACATCACTTACTCTGAAGAAACCTTTCCATATGTGGAGATGAAATCTCTTTTCCTCTAGACGTAAAGAGTGCCCCCTTGTCCTCTGTGATGACCTTAAAGTGAATAACTCAACACCAAGTTCACTACACGAACTACGTATGTATTTGTACATGTTGATCATATCCACTCTTAATCTGCTCTTCCCAAGAGAGAATAAATTCAGTTCCTCTAATCTCTCCTCATAACTGAGCTCCTCCATGCCTCATCAGTTTGGTTGCCCTTCTCTGCACTTTCTCCAGTTCCCTGATATCCTTTTTGTGAACTGGTGCCAAAAACCGAACTGCATATTCCAGATGAGGTCCTGCAAGTCATACAATAGGCTTTTCATACTGATCTAGTCTAACAAATCTAACACGTGAATTATAATGTACATGATATAAACGATGCTTGAACTTGGTGTGCTGCCAACAAAAATACATATTGCTCTAGTACTTTAGACACTAATTATTTGTACAGGGGCAAAATGATATCTTTCTCTCTGGAGTCCATACCTCTCTTAATACAGGAAAGGACTTTGCTCACTTTGGAAACCGCAGCTTGGCATTGCATGCTATTATTTAATCTATGATCTACCAAAACCCCCAGATCCTTCTCCACTACGGATCCCCTCAGTTGTACTCCTACAAGTATGTATTATGCATGCATATTCTTAGCCCCCAAGTGCATAACTTTACATTTATCAACATTAAACCTGCCACATAGTTGCCCAATTAAACAGTGCATTGAGGTCGGCTTGTAAGTTGGAGACATCCTGTAAGGACATTATTCCACTGTATAACTTGGTGTCATCTGCAAACACTGAAATGGTACTTTTAATCCGAGACCCTATATCATTTATGCATATTTCATCTGTGCATTAACTATTTTCCTGGAGTTCAGATTTTTTTTCATATTCTCTCCAGTTATTAAATTTTGTACTGAAAAGGGTAGAGAAAAGATCTTATGCCGCATACACAAGACTGGACTTTCCAGCAGAAAAGGTCCGACGGAATCATTCCGTCGGACATTCCGATCGTGTGTGGGCTTCATCTGACTTTTTCTTTCTAAAATTCCAACGCACCTACAAATAGAACATGTTTCAAATCTTTCCGACAGAATCAGTTCCTATCGGGAAAACCGTTCGTCTGTATGCTATTCCGACAGACCAAAAAACGACGCAAGGGCAGCTATTGGCTACTGGCTATTGAACTTCCTTTTTCTAGTCCCGTAGCACATCATCACGTTCTAAACGATCAGACTTGGTGTTATCGTGTGTAGGCAAGTCCGTTTCAGTGGAACTCCGTCGGAAAGACCGTCGGAGTCTATTCTGATGGAAAGTCCGGTCGTGTGTACGTGGCATAAAGGTTTTACTGATATCTGTACACAAACACAATGAATACACATAGTGAAAGGAGTGCAGCTTAAAAATCTAGTTCTCAAAAATTACATGTCAGATTGAGAGTGACCACACATATCTTAAAGCAATTTGATGGTTTGCTAATGTCTATTCAATGTCCAGTTGGAATTCTACAACTACATCATTCAGATAAGAAATCAATTTAAAGGGGTTTTGGTCTTCTTAAGCCGGCCATAGATGGTTTGAATCTTGGTCTGTGTAGCAGGGACTAGCTGAGATTCGAACCATGTATGGGCAGGCTGATTGTACCCAAGATGATGGATCAATCAATTTGGGTACAAGCAGCCTGTCAGATTTCTCATACAATTATTGCCAGCAGCTATAGCCGCTAGCAATAATCACGGTGTGTTCTTCCGACCAGGACAACTGGACAACTGCCCCGACCCCCTCGTAGGGAACACAATAGCTCCGCGGGAAGTTGCAGGAAAGAAAATCGCATAGTCCTACAATAGGTTTTTCTTACTGATCTAGTCTATCAAATCTAACACGTGGCTTATAATGTGCATGATAGAAATGATGCTTGAACTTGGTGTGCTCTCAACAAAAATACATATTACTCTAGTACTTTAGACACTACTCAATTCCAGGTGAGAAAGACCTGTTATTGACACTAAAAGCATTCCATGTGCAGGAAGACTCCTCTAGGTCAACCATATATGCTGTAAGTTTTTTAGCAAACATTTTTTTTTGTTTACCTTACTCTATTCATATGAAAGTCATGTTGGTCTTATATCCTTTTTTCAAACTAAATTCCGAATGGGAAGATCTGCCATGCTTATAATCACCTGAACAATCTCAGTGTCATGATAAAAAAAGCTGCACTGTCTGCATCTCTTTAGGCATGAATGAGGTTAGAAAATATCTAGCAAAAAAATGAAATCCCTTCTGCTGAGAATGCTTGTAAATGTACTTGTAGCTCAATGGAGACTTTTGGGAAAACCAGTGATCTAATTAATCACACAAGCAGGAAATATTTCTAGGTGACATGTTTTTGCAGTGTACAGAATGCTCCATGATAGCCATACTGCAGGGAAGTGACAAATACGTTATCGCTGTTTTAGAAAATCAAAAGAGCTGTAAATTAAAGTTGAAACCTAATTTTTTATTTAAAAAATCCCTCAGGTATACACTCATTGGCCACTTTATTAGGTACCCCTTGCTAGTACCGGTTTGGACCCCCTTTTGCCTTCAGAAATGACTTAATTCTTCATGGCATAAGTTCAACAAGGTGTTGGAAATATTCCTCAGGAGATTTTGGTCCATATTGATATGATAGCATCTCGCAGTTGCTGCAGATTTGTTGGCTGCACATCCATGATGGCAATCTCCCATTCCACCACATCCCAAAGGTGCTCTATTGGATTGAGATCTGGTGACTGTGGAGGCCATTGGAGTACAGTGACCTCATTGTCATGTTCAAGAAACCAGTGGTGAGATGATTTGAACTTTGTGACATGGTGCATTATCCTGCTGGAAGTGTCCATCAGAAGATGGGTCCACTGTAGTCATAAAGGGATGGACATGGTCAGTAAAAATTACTCAGGTAGGCCGTGGCAGTTAAACGATGCCCAATTAGTACTAAGGGGCCCAAAGCGTGCAAAGAAAATATCCCCCCACACCATTACACCACCAGCCTGAACTATCGATGCAAGGCAGGATGGATCCATGATTTTATGTTGTTTACACCAAACTCTGACCCTACCATCTGAATGTTGCAGCTGAAATTGAGAACCATTAGACCAGGCAACGTTTTCCCAACCTTCTTTTGTCCAATTTTGGTGGGCTTGTGCGAACTGAAACCTCGGTTTCCTGTTCTTAGCTGACAGGAGTGGCACCTGTTGTGGTCTTCTGCTGCTGTAGCCCATCTCCTTCAAAGTTCAACGTGTTGTGTGTTCAGAGATGGTATTCTGCATACCTTGGTGGTAACAAGTGGTTATTTGAGTTACTGTTGCCTTTTTATCATCTCGAACCAGTCTGCCCATTCTCCTCTGACCTCAACAAGGCATTTTTGTCCACACAATTGCCACTCACTGGATATTTTTTGGACCATTCTCTGTAAACCCGAGAGATGGCTGTGTGTGAAATTCCCAGTAGATCAGCAGTTTTTGAAATACTTAGACCAGCCCGTTTGGCACCAACAACCATGCCATGTTCAAAGTCACTTAAACCCCCTTTCTTCCACATTCTAAAGCACGGTTTGAACTACAGCAAGTCGTCTTCGCCATGTCTAGATGCCTAAATGCATTGCGATGCTGCCATGCGATTGGCTGATTAGCAATTTGTGTTACCAAGCAATTGAACAGGTGTACCTAATAAAGTGGCCAATGTCAGTATATTAAATATGTTGTATTGCGGCAAAAGTGGAGTTAACCTTTAAACGTCAATCTTGAAGATTGGCGATGAATGGGTCAAGTGGACAGAAAATTTTGATATGAGATATAATCAGTATATCAAAGACATTTATAGGTGTTATATGACCTTACATGGTAAATACTTAGAATTTTTTTTTTTTTAAAGAAACTTCCTTAACAGTGAACACATTTAGGCCACATAAGCAAATTCTTGTGATAACATTTCTAACAAAACAAATACGACTCCTCCAATACAAATGATGTGATATATCTTCTTTTTTTTTGTTGTTGAAAAGTCTGCTTACATCATTATATAGCACAACCTCAGTCTGCAACAAGTGGTAGCTTGTTTGTTCTTTTTTAAGTCAAATCTTAAAAGATATATTAATATATTTTAAAAGATATACAAAATTTTACAGATCTTGTATGGGATCAGCAAAATACAGACTGCAGAATTATTAGTAAAAATACAGACAGTGATAAATGTATACTTAAAATATAGAAAATAACATAATGATTACCAAAACGATTTGAACTGGCATATTTTATAGATTTAAAGAGAATCTGTAGTCAGGCTATAAACATTTAAGAACACAGAAGCAGTAAATGAGCTTTAAAACAAACCAATACTCTCATCTCTAGCTGCAGGTACTGTGGATCAATTCACAGCAGAAGCAATGAACACATTTTAGTCATTCTCTAAACTGCTTGGTTTATCCTGCGCCTCCATCTCAGCATTGACTGGGCAGCCTTGCAGCCTTCTGATCTCTAATCCAAGCACAGAGCAGGTGCACTGGAAGAGGGGCGTTGCAAACTGATGAGAGAATAACTTCAATGCTTCTGCTGTGATGATAAACTGTTCCACAGTGCCTGCAGCTATAGAGGTAAGTGGGGGCTTGTGTTAAATCTTTTTTACTTTTTGTTAAGAATATCTAAGTAATTAAATGTCCATATCCTGGCCACGGATTCAGTATTCAGTTTCTTTTATTATAGCCAGTGGTTACTTTTAGCTGCTGTTCCATTCAAAGCAAACTTTTTTGCACTGTAATGCTGTGCACACACGAGTGGACTTTTCGCCATCAAAGGTCCGGCGGTCTTTTGACGGACTTCCGACGGACTTTCTATCGAACGGACTTGCCTACACACAATCACACCAAAGTCCAACGGATTCGTACGTGATGACGTACGACCGGACTAAAATAAGGAAGTTGATAGCCAGTAGCCAATAGCTGCCCTAGTGTCGGGTTTTGTCCATCGGACTAGCATACAAACGAACGGATTTTCGACCGGACTCGAATCTGTTGGAAAGATTTGAAACATGGTTTAAATCTAAAGTCCGTCTGATTTTTGACCGAAAAAGTCAGTCGGAAGTCCGATGAAGCCCACACATGGTTGGATTGTCCGATGGATCCGTTCCGGCGGATGAATTCGGTCAAAAAGTCCGCCCATGTGTACATGGCATAAGACCTTAGTAAAAACAATTTTTCAACAAATGATATTATTTAATTTTATATATGTTTGATTATTCGTACACTGCCCTGAAAGTCCCATATTTTCCGTTCTCTCTTTCCTCTTACTTAAAAAAAAACTAAAATGGCCTTTTGTAGCAGGGGGTGGTATTTTGGGGTTCTCATTTATTTGCGTTTACATTCATTTTTTATTTTAAGTTACAAAAACGCTTTAAAAAAGCAAACTTTTTCTTTCAGAGGTAGTATTTTGGGACTTTTTTATTTTTACTTTTATAGTGATATGTTTTTTTTAAACTTTGAGGTGCTCAAAACATGTTACTGATAATCTTGAAGTGGCCCTTTGCTGGTACATATTCTGAAGCAAAAAAAAAAGAAAAAGAATGTTATGCACCTAAACCATTTCACATTATGGAAAGCAACTACTCAGAAGGCTACACAGCTAAAATGTATACCACCCAGTGGCCAGCAGGCACGTTAAAGAGATCCCAGGGGGAGGCAGGAAGTTATTATATGTGCACACTACAGATCTTTAAAATGTCCTTTTGCTGGGCAGTTTTACACTGATAGAAATAGAAATTATAGAAATTTGCCAGCAGCAGGACAGTTTTGCATCAGCAAGTAGAGGGACAGTCACAGCAAACTACTGATCAAGTGCTATCTACCATCAAAACATGCTTTTTACCATTTGATGTGTTGCTGCTAAAACAAGTACAGCTTTTATGCATGCCCCAAAACATTTTATTTAAAGAATTTGTTTTTCTTCAGTATTCCCATGAAGCCACATAAAAAAAAAACCTCTCTTTACTGTACTGTATTAAAAAAGAAAAATTGGTACATATCCACCAAAAATTAGTACCAATGCACTATGGCAGTGCCCATCTTTCCATGCCGTTTTGACAATAGTTATTACTCCTAAAATGGCCAGAAATGTATTAACAGGATTCGCTCCCTTAAAGTGTTACTAAACACACAACAGTAAAATCAGTCTGTATATGCAGTAAAGCATGTTTGTTATACTCATTGTGGAACCTAAGGAGTTAATCCTCTGCATTGTGCATAAAGGCTGTTTGATCCTTTCTTCTCTAATCCTCCTCTTCTTCTACTGTCCCCTAATAATTTCCTAAAACCCAGGGTGGACTTGATTTAAATCACTAGTAAAAAGGCTTGATTTAAATCAACTCGATTTAAATCATAATGTTTAAAGAGCAACTGTTATCTCTGTCCTGCAGTGGCTCCTCCTCTAACCAGTTGTTGACTTACCAACAGTCCCATTCACTTTAATGGGATAGTTGGTAATGCGGCAGTGACACCACAAGGTGAGGGACGTGGCGGCAGCAGGTGAGTGGATACCCGCTAACAGGCACTGCCATGGTGGATCTGATATGACAGGTGCTCTTTAAATGTAAGGACTTATTCTTGCTGGTAGTTAGAATCTTTAATATTTGCAAACAAAATGAAGGTTTCCTATTTAGAATAAGCTGTCGGGTTAGTAAAACAGCGATATCAGAACCAATTTTGGGTTAATCACACATAATTGGAGAACTACTCAAATTATTTTATTTATTTAAAACAATAACATTATATTACATATTCTTGTATTTGCTTAAACATCAGTGTTTAGTAATGCATTGCTTGCATTTTGCACGCATACCTGCTTTACCCATTGGTAGAGGAACTTCATTAAAATATTCCCAAACTGGGTCTCTTTTTCGGCATGCTGCCGTTTTGCTCCTCAAGAGAGAAATAAAGCACTTCAAGTTACGTGCAGAAATATCACAAGGTTTATAAGTTGCTTAGAAGGTTTCACTTTCATTTTTACTGCTTGCCCTTCCTCCTCACACTTAGAGCCTGGTACAGATGCATTTTTCTTCAATCATACAGTTTTTAGTGTACATACTACGTAGATTTGCAAAGCAATGGGATAAAGGAATATTCCTCAACTTTGTTTTATCTCATGATTACTGTGAAATTGTGTGAATGCATCAATGCAATGCATGTTGTCTCAGCTTGCAGAGCTTGGATTCATTGAATGAGTTTACCAAAAATGTACATATTGCAGAATATACAGCCTCATGCTACATAACTAAGCTCCATTTCATGCTGAATAAACTAAATTATTAATGTATCTTAAATAGAAAACTATCTTTAGATTTTTACTCCAAAAGCATTTTTTTTAATACATTTGATAAAAATCAAAAAAATCTGATTTAAATAAAAAAATCTGATTTGTTTTACTTTTTAAAAAAAAAAAAACATTGATTCTTATCCACCCTGCTGATAAACACAGAGTCTATGGTGTCAGGCTGCACATGCTCCGTTTGGTGTGTATTGCTACTGAGGTTTTTCTTCTTGGGAGGGTGCATGTGATCAGCACAGGGCCATTCAGCACTGTATAGACAGTGGGTCAGGGGGTCTTGCAGTCTCATAGGATAGTCAGAAAACTCCTCCCACAAGCTTTAACCAGTGCTTGACTGGACACTGATAGAAATCACAAGACTGCTCTAACTGCTGATGAGAAAAGGTATTTAGCAGTTTATATTTACTAAAATTAGGGCTGTTACTGATTAAAATTTTCGTGTTCGATTAATTGTTTTTTTTTTTTTTTTAATTGATTAATTGACTAATTTTGATTAATTATAACGCACATACAGATCCAACTACTTTTAGCTGATTTAGCACCGTTGTTATGGCAATGGCCGAAGCAGGACATAGCAGGGCAAGGCTAGGACGTCACACTTCATAAACTCAGCCTCACCGTGCCCATAATCTCAGCCTTACCGTGCCCATAATCGCAGCCTCACCGTTCCCATAATGCAGTCTCACCGTGCCCATAATCGCAGCCTCACCATGCACATAATCACAGCCTCACTGTGCCCATAATGCTGTCTCACCGTGCCCATAATTGCAGCCTCGCTGTGCCCATAATGCTGTCTCACAGTGCCCATAATCGCAGCCTCGCCTATAATGGCAGCCTCACCGTGCCCATAAGGCAGTCTCACCGTGCCCATAATGCAGTCTCACCGTGCCCATAATCGCAGCTTCACTGTAGTCAGTGCCTGGATTACACAGTCTGCGGGCATCTCCCGCTGTGTGTCTCGGAGCTGAGTGTGAAAACTTTGGCCGCGCTGTGAGAAAAGTCCCGCCCTCCTCCTAGATCAGCTTGAGTGATAGGCAGAACACTGCGTCTATCACACGAGCTGATCTAGGAGGAAGGCGGGACTTTTCTCAAAGTTTCCACACTCAGCTCCGAGACACACAGCGGGAGATGCCCGCAGACTGTGTATGACATATAGTGGAGCAGGAGGGAGCGGAGCGCTGTGCTGCCGCCACAGCTTGGCCCAAAGCGGCCCCAGGGCAGGCAGCCTACCGATCAAAAAAATTTTGATCGATCAAAAAAATGAATGATTAATCGAGGAATTAATTGTTAATTTCCGCAGCCCTAACTAAAATGATTGCATTTCCATGTTCTTTGTACTGTGGGAGACCAGATATAGTGAATGCAGGGTCCTGGGTTTAGTAACACTTTAAGACTTCAGTGGGATTTCCCACTAAGTTTGGGTTTGCTGAATTTGAAACAGGATTTACTGAAGTCTTTTACACTGAAGGTCAGTGACTATTCACAAGGCAATAGGTGCTGTATTGTGTCAAGGTATATGCCAGCTTGGACATGCACTGCAGACACTTGTCTATCAACAGTGCTGTCCACCAACTTGTTGCTGAAAACTCAGATGTGCTTTGGCAAAATGGGGCTGGACAATGTGGTTTACATAAAAGTGTCACTGTGGCTCTTGGCTGCTAAGAGGTAAGTGTTACAACTCAAATTAACACTCTTTATGTAGTAAGAAGCTCGACCAAACACTAACTCTTACTTTCAGGGTTTTAGCTGTTATATAACAATAGGATGTTGTGTGCTAACAACATTTGCTGTCACATTTATGCTAGCCATACATTGATCAAATGTGGCTGCTTCAGCATGGACCAGCCAAATTTCAATCAGTTTGTGACCATCCCCTCTTAGCATATCTAATGAACATATTGGAATTTTTTTCTTGAACAGCAACTGTAGCCAATCAGCTGCAGCCACTGAGCAGTGTATTCTGACAGCAGTGGGTGATGCTCTAGCAATGTTTCGGCAAGGGGGATCCACCTTGATTGGGTGCCGCTGGCTGAATTAAGAAAAAACGAAAAGTGAATGGGCAGCTTTACACTTGGCACTGTTTTAGTAGATCTACTTTTCCCACATATTCTCTTTAATTTAAAATAACAAACATGGTATCAGTTGAAATTTGGACATTTTTAAAAATGTTTAGTGTTTATCTTAAAAGAGAAGTATGTGTTTCTTTTTTATTTGAGATTTATACTTACCTAGGTGGATGCAGCATCAGTCCGATGCTGCATCTGTCCCCCGACGCCTCTGCACTGAAAACTGAGCGACTGAACACCACCGATCACTTGGTTTTCACAGCTCTGTGAGCAGAGAGCTGTAGACTGTCAGTCACTCTTTGCTCTTCCCCCTCTTCGCTCACTGGAGTGCTGAGCTGTGGAGGGGCTGAGCAGCTCGCTGAGAGGCTGAGACAGGTGTCAGTCCAGGCACCTGGCAGATCCAGACTTTATTGTCGTGATGACGCAGTGCCTGGACTGATTTCTTTGAAGTCAGCAGAGAGCAGACTTCAGCCCACTCTCTGCTGAAAATGGGTCACAGGAGTGCAAAATGAATTGCACTCTTGTGAGCCATAGGAGAAGCCCATCCAAATGAGCTTTGGCTGGACTTCTCCTTTAATTTCTAAAACAGGATACTGGCTAGAAAATCAATTGAATAAAACAAGAAAAGGACAAACTTGTCAGTGAGCAAATTCAGGCATTTCACTGTACCATATTGTGCTTTGCTGAAAACCGAGATGAAAAGAAGCGGAAGTAAATAAATGATTGGGTTACTTGCCCTTCAGTATAAAAACCAAGATGAAAAAAAACATTCTTGTAATTTAATCTTATATTACCAGCCTTTTCCAACAAAACAGGTTCTTGAACGTAAGGTAAAATATCAATGCTCTATTTTATAGTAAAGTTTCTTAAATATCAATGCTCTATTTTATAGTAAAGTTTACTTTATCACTACAGTATGTTGCAAGACCATTCTGTCACAGCAAGTCTTAGCTGGTTTGCCCTTTCTGAACACAAAGACAACTAGTTAGTCAGAGCAGCTGATACCTTGAGACATTTGCTGTACTTTGTGCAGGTGTTAAAAAAAAAAATCAAAGCTTAACTCTTTTAAGAACTACTGCATTCTTGTGGTGAAGTGAATATTAGTAACAGTAGATTAAATGAACAATTTTAGGTATTGTAAGCCTTGTCATAACTATTTTTTTTTTTTTATAAGCCATTCATCACGCAATGTTCATATAAAAAAATAGTAAGTACAATGCAGAGACACGGCTCTCTCCACTTTTTAAAAAACTATTTAGCTAGCCTTCTTCTAAAGACTGAAGTAATGTAAAGAGCTGACTTAAGCTTCATACACACAATCGGATTTTCGGCCGGGAATTGTGTGATGACAGACTGTTTGCCTAAAATCCGACAATTAGTACGCTCCATCAGACAATTGTTGCCCAACTTTCGGCCAACAAGTGTTGGATTGCAGGCTAGTACATTTTCGGCGGACAACGGTCTGTTGTCAGATTTTCATATCGTGTGTACACAAGTCCGTCACGCAAAAGTCCAAAGTACAAACATGCATGCTTGGAAGCAAGGACGAGCTGGAAGCAGTCGGTCTTGTAAACTAGCGTTTGTAATGGAGATTTAACATTCGTGACACAGCTAATTATGAATTGGCGAAATGCAGCGCACAGTTCTCTTCTTCTTTAATGGAATAATAATGAAGCTGCTTTGCTGGTGATACTGATGGAGTTATGGCAAACGTATTTGAAAATTCATTTGTTTTCTAGTGATAACAAGATTGATATTATTTTGCTTGCATTTTTAATTTTTTTTGGCCAAGTTACCACAGCACTATTATCCTGTAGTTTTTCATCTCAAAGATACAACCATGTTGGTGTCCCTTGTTAATTTTACATTGTATTTTTGAAAATGTACTGGCCTACTCCCAAACTGTCATTTCAAGTAAAACATATAGCCAAGTATTATTCTGCACATTTTTTTTATTGTGCATTAAAAAAAGAAAAAAAAAATTAGACATGATATCTGCCAATAGAACTTAACCAAAACGTGCATTCTATGCATCCAAAAATATAGAAAATATAACACATGCATGTGTCCTGCTTCTTAATATAGGGGGTCAACAATGCCAAGAGTTGGTGAAAGCAGGGGTCTGTCATCCGGAGATAATTCCAAAAATCATCCGGATTATTTTCCCGGAGCTCCCACAGCAAAGGCATATGGCATAATTGGTCACGATTAAGCAACCAATTTTTGGTCCAGGAAATCCTCCTCCTCCTGTTCCTGGACTGGACTTGGGTCAAAGCAATAACTCCATGGTCAATAATAGCATGTTCTCTCCTCCGATTCCGCAACATGGCTGGTTGACGAACGGCCGTTCAGAAACTAACTAAAAAGCATGAAATGAAAAGCGCAAAATGAAAAGCACGAAAATTAAAAGCGCGACTCAACGTCACTATGTTTGTGTCTGTTGACCGACAGTTGTGTGCTGTTAGTATGCAAGACAAAATCCAGGCACACGCCCTTCGGGCAAAAGTCTGATACTCGGTTGTCCAACAATCCGATCCTGTGTACGAGGCTTAACACTAGAGGTAGGCTAGGACAAATGGTAATCTTTCTGGAATACAAGCTCACTCTACATAGGTGAAACAGGTTTCATTAGACAAAATAAAAAAGTGAAACTTTTCTTCAAAATTATCAGTACAATCTTTGTGCTTTGTACAGTTACAGAGAAATCTTCAAAAATGTACCTATTGTAAGGTTACATATGTTGAACAACAGTGTCTATTTACATGCTATAAATTTTCAAGCAACTCAAGTCCCCCCCACTAATTTCTCTCCATGCCTCCAAAAGGGACACATTGTTGTTAGACTTGGAAAAATACTGATGCTCGCCCATGAACCTCCAAGCCCTCCCCTGGGTCCCAGCCTGATTAACTAGTGGAACTCACCCAAATTTCAATACATACACTCATTCATAAATAGTGACTCCATATAAAGCTGGGCCAAAATCAGGAAAAAATTAAAAGCCCCTCACACGGAAATCTTCTAATACATGCAAATTAAATACTGGCTTACTCTTTTAATTTCCAATGTCAAAGACCCCAGCACATAACTATCTATTATTGAACACATATTTTATCACACACTTTTTACTCCTAAATTAATTACCATAACATACTCAACTCAATTTTCTAATTAAAACCATCATAACACTCTGTTTCTAAATAAGAAAGCAATTTCAAAAGTAGCAAGACTACAGAGCACTAGCAATAAATTTGGTCCACGGTCTCGACATGCTCTATCAACATATTTGTTACTGAAACAGTATTCAAAGTTCTTATTTGATGATACATGATACAAACCTGCTTGGCACACCTTCATCCCAGCCACTCCCATCAGCTTTAGAATCTGTAATGTTGATGCCAATATTTTCACATCTTGTGGACCTGCTTTATGTTAGGCAGGTTGTGGTCCAAAGTATTTAAACTATTACACACCCTATTTTAATATCATATTCCTAAAGACCCTTGGTTTGCACTCCTTCATCTAAAACTTTCCTCTCTTAACAAATCCCAATTCAAGCTAACATCATATCTGCTTTTGGCAGCCAAACTATTCTCTATGGCATGGAAAAAACAATTTGAATATTTAATGGAAGGTAAAATATTAATGGACTTATTTTATTCTTTGTTAATGAGAAATTAACAAACAAACTCACAGATACTAACAAAAAATTCCTCAAAGCATTTGTTATGCTCAATACGCCCATACCTCACTTCCTATCACAAGTTATACTTCTTGATAAACATTAACAGAAGGAGATACATGTTGGAAATTTCAGAAACTCCCCTTCTTTTCTTTATCTCACATCTCTCTCTACCCCTTTTTCTGTTCTGTAGATTGCATATTCTTTCTCAGCCATCAATTGCGAAAGAGAATTCTGAAGCAAAATTTTGATCAGTGGACTTTTGGGGTACCTAAGTATTACAAATAAGACATTTATAAAAACATATTTCTTTTATTCACATATTTCAGATAAAAGTACATTTTGAAATAGCTCCAATATATCAAAACAACCTCCCTAGACATAATGAGTGCTTTACATAAATCAAATACAATTTGGGGCTTAATATCCCCTATTACAAAACATTTCAAAACTTGCGTTGAATCTGTTATGGAGATCCAAAAATTTCCTCCACTCGTTTCATGGGTAACCTGCTTTTTTAGGATAATGGGAGAGCAATAATCCGCACAAAATAAAAAAAATGTATATATACAATCAAACAGAAAATGAGAACAAAAAAATTACACTCTTAGAAAAAATTCACCTTGTGTTTGATCATATTCTACTCACTGGGAACACGGCTAACATCTCACAGACTGACAAGAGTCATCGACCCTGGCCTTCCACCTAAAGAGGAAGTAAACCCTCCTGCAAAAAAATAAATAAAAACACCCTGCAAGATAAAGGCATAATGAGCTAGTATGCATAGCAAACTAGCTCATTATGGATTACTTACCCGAGAACGAAGCCCCCGCAGCTGTCCTCGTCTCCCCCTCAGGCCGCTGACATGTTGCCCGGGGCTTGCTTCCGGATATCACGGCTCCGGCGCTGTGATTGGCCGGAGCCGCGATGATGTCACTCCCGTGCATGCACGTGGGAGCCGGCGTGAATGGCACAGTACAACTGAAGGTGCAGGTTTAGAAGATATCCAGTGCAGCTACAGGCAAGCCTAATTATAGGCTTGCTTGTAGTTTAAAGTGGCGGCACAGTACAACTGAAGCAACGGCACGTACATGCCATTGCTTCAGTTGGCTTAAGTGCGCATGTGCCACATGACGTCGGCACATGCAAATACAGGGATATCTCCTAAACCGTGCAGGTTTAGGAGATATCCAGTGCAACTACAGGCAAGCCTAATTATAGGCTTGCCTGTAGTTTAAAGTTGTTGTAAAGGGTTTACAACCACTTTAAGGGCAATTGCAAGGGCACATCATAGGGACTGAATAAGATTCAAAGTATTCAAGTATTCTACGCATTAATAGCTTATAGTGGTATAGTGGTGTACAGCTTCTTAGCTGCATGCTTCCATAGGATAGTATTTTAATGAGCCCTGTGAGATTTTATTTTGTACAGATTATACCTCACCCATTCTCCTGAAGAAGCAAAAACATATAGAGAATTTTCTTGGATCCTTATAACAGTCTCAATGCAAGTTTTGGAGTGTTTTGTAATAGGTACAATGCATCCCCAGATTTTATTAGATCTATGTAAAGTACTAATTATGAATTTCCATTATCTAGGGAGGTTGCTTTGATATAAAGGAAATTTTTAAGATGTACTTTTGAAATATGACTAAAAAGAAATATGTTTGTATAAATGTCTTAGTTGTAATCCTTGGGTACCTCAAACATCCATTGATCAATAATTTCAGAAATGTTTACATTGAAGGGATGTGGTATCTTTGCTAAACCTGTAGATTCCCACTCATGGTAATTACAAAACAGACAAGTAACAGTAAAACAAATTGGATTACAAGGGACTAATACATAAGCAAGGTTTGAGTGGTCTTTAGTTCTGTGCAGAATCGAATTAGCTTGCAGAATGAGTCCAATCTGATGTATTAGAATTATAGCTCTTTGAACTCCTTCATAGTTTTGATGGTAAGCGAGAGTTCCAGAGCTGCAAGTGCAGCCATCTTTACTGGTCCTCGAAGAAGGCATTTACAGACATAACACAGCCAATCAGATGGTCTGAAGGGTATGCTGAAGGGTTGTTGAAATGTTTTATTATACAGCAGTGGACACTCCCTAAATGCCAGTTATTCTAACTATAGTTATATTTCTAGATGGCAGTTTTTAATAATCCAACAAGCATTGTATTATTTAAAACAATGAAATTATGATTTGATAGACACCAAATATGATATGAATACTGTGGATGTAATTTACCAAAGGCAAACAGGTTTTCACATCACAAAGGAATTTTCCCTGTGCTTAATGAATAAGATGAAGCTCTGCTACCTTCCCTGGACATCCTGTATTTTCCTTGCATGTCATATCTCAGGGTATTTTTTGCAAAGTGAGTTTTCACTGCATTCACTAAACTAAGAATACATTTCCTTGCAAAGTGGAAAGTTACTTGCAAAGCAAACAATCCATTTGTTTTTAGTAAAAAAATACTATGTAAGTTTCTCTTAGGAAGTGTAATGTGTCTCATCAGCCTTCTGAACCTAGTAATAAAGATGTGTTTGGTGTCTAATTGTTTGGTATCTTCTTACACATTAGTTTTATGATAGTATCACCATTACAGCTGGAATTATAGAATATGAACCAGAGTTGGGTTTTGGTAGTTAAAAAAAAAAACAGACCAGAATGGATATTTGCTTAAATCATTAAACACACTGTTTTACAACCAGTTTACAACAGCCATATACTACCAGGCTGCATTAAGATGCTTTTCCAATCCTGGCCAAGATTTTTCTGCATTCCTCTCTAGCTCATCTGTTTTCTGTCAATGTGTTTTGAGCTGGTTGCTTTCTTCTGTCAGATGTATTGCTTCCCATGAATGCCTAGCACAGACATGAGATTTAAATTTGGTCATTTTTTATTATTGGCTAGTGAATTTTAGAGAAATGAGGGTGGAACTAAGTACTTCTCCCTATGCAGTTTGGGTTCGTCAGAGCTCATTAGCATCACACACCCTGTCAGCAGTTCATTTCATTTACTCTGCATTTCAATCCTCTAGGTTCAATTCCCACCTTTTTTAGCATAAATGTTATTCTGTTTCTCCTATACCCTTGGTCACAGCTATAAGAATACTACAACTAGTATGGGGAATCTAGTGAATAAAGCTGATGCACTGTGCTGGTATCTTTTGGAGGGGTGTTAAGTTTAAAAAAAAAAAAATTAAAAACACATACCTGATATTCTGTAGATCGAGAGATTGGTCCAAAGGATGTATTTCTACAATCTATACCCTGCTAACAGATCTTCATTGTAAGTGTCCCTACATGACACTGTGGGAACAAGTTCCAAAAATTTCTTTGGACCTAGCAGACTGACAAGACATTCCTAATAATCTGTCTAAAATCTCCATTAAAACAATCCTGATAGAGTCTAACAACAAAAGCCTTTTGTTGTTAGACTCTAGTCTAATCGACACTCTGGTGCTGATTAGAATAGTGAATATGCCTCTCTTGCATGCCCAGATTGTTTCTGACACTGTGTGCATGTGTGGTGGCTATGCCCCAAGGTGTCTAGATTTGACTGTATATGACTGTTTAATTTTATACGCTCAGTAACGGACATCAGTATCTCTAGACCCCCATAGGTGGCCCTTGTCCAGAAAATAGATACTGCTATTCCTAAGTGGCCTAAATTTTATACATTTTAGCAGCACGAAACGCGATAGCCCGATTTTGGAATCTAGCGGTGGTACATTTGGATTGTGTTAAATTTAAGTTAAATTGGATTACGGTTAATGATATACTTACCTGCATTTAGCAAGACCTGGGACCCCTTGATCAAATATATAATTTTCTGCAGATTGAGACCGGATTGGACCCTTTCTCCCAACCATTGTGATCCCCCTTTTTTTCTGACTTTTGCCTTCTCTTTCTATGTTTTGCATAATATATAGAATAATTCTGCGCTACCCTAAAAAAAGGGACACAGAAGCAGCCAACACGACCAACAAAGTGTAAAATAGTAAAACAACAAAAAAGTGTGGCGCTGAACAATGTCATATAAAACTGTAAACAAGTCAAATAGACAGTAAGAAGGATCAATTATATCTGTTTAGAGCATGTAGTCCTCATGTAAACATTAGAGATACATAGTCTGTATGGCAATATGTTAAACAGAATATTGAAGAATTATGTAGATATCTCAACTAAAAATCCGCTCACTATCACCAAGAGTTGAGGAGGCTTACCAGATGAGGTGGACCCAATGGGGCATACGCCGGATTGGGTCGGACAAGGCTTAGGTGGTGAGTGGCTGTGTATACTCCGAGAAGGATGCGGTCTCACGGGTTTGTTGTATTCATCCAAATTATACCAGGAACTTGGGAGGTGTACGTAATCTCTCGGATGTGGGAGGTCATGTAGATCTTAAGGAAGTGATGGGGTGTTCCGTAAGCAAACCCCTCTAGGCAACATTCCGTGGACCAGAAATTGATGTGGAAGGATAGGGAAAGAAAAGAAGGGCCACATAGTGTAAATCCAAAAAACAAAAAGTATTTATTTGAAATAAAATAATTGTACACTCACATGTAAATCCAAAATTTAAAACAGCGCTGTATGAGAAAAAGTGGCGACAATGGGGTCATGACCGACGCGTTTCGTCCTCAAAGACGTCATCCAGACGTCATCCATTGTTCAGCGCCACACTTTTTTGTTGTTTTACTATGTTTTGCATAATCTCCGTTTAATGAAGATTAGTGTACATTAGGTTGGTGCTCTATATGGGTGAACGAAGAAAGAGAGCATGGTTCACGCCTTAACAGATTCAGCTTTATAGGCCTTATATAAGATAGCACTAAACATTACATAATCTGAGATGTTGCCTGAGCTACTCTTGATTTAAGTCCTATGTAAGTAAGGGTTATTGATGATAGACATGCATATTACCTTTTTTCTTCTTTTGTGTCGTTCATTTTGCAATGACTACTTTTGTTTATCTATGTGACAGTTTTTATTCTGTGAAAACTATCTTTTTGGAGCACTTTTTTCCTATTGTACTGCTTAAAAACTTATATAAAAAAATTATAAAAAAGCATACCTGAACCCAGCAAAAAGGATTGTGGGAGCAGACTTGGTGAGCTGCCAGAAGACGGATTTTTGATTACTATCCTAGTCCTCATTCACATTGACGTAAAGAATAGGTGTTCACTTTTTCAATAATAAAGTTTTCCTAAGATGTTGCAATGCAAATTAATGGTCTATTACTTACAGTACATTTGTCCAAAACAGATATTCGGAAAGTTTTAAAACATCCCCCCAACGCCTTAGAAGCATCCAAAAAAGCATCTGAAACACAAATATTATAGGTGTTTCAGAGTCCCAACGCCAATGTGAATTTAAACTGATACCCTGTGCACACTGGAGATGTCATTGTCATATTCATTGGGATAACATAAATAATTTGAACCTGTAATAAGGTCTTTGCCGTGCTAAGACCTGTTTAGATAAATCTCTGATGAAATCCAGACATGCATAGCTATCAGCTGGGATTCTGATTCACAACTTGATGGTTGGATGGAGCGGCCACATCTCTAAGAACAAACTGACAACCATTGGATATTTTTCACTCCATTGAGGTACAACTTTTTTACTTTCTTGATACCTATTGGGTTTGTTACATTGCCCTTATACACATGTAATACTTATATCATTTCTCCCTGCCCATACCAGCTTTATAAACATATTGGTCTGCATTCATGTATTTACCATATTCCATATCTCAGATAGTCCTTCATACCAACATACTCTAATAAGCTTAATTCATTTATTTCATCTTTATATATAAATTACATTTTACTTATTAGAACCTTATGCATTAAGCTCATTTTGCAATTATGATGTCCTCTGATATATGTGAATCCTGTTGTGGCCTTTGTTTGCTCCGCCTCCTCAGCTCCCGAGCTGGATGCACTACACAGCTGCCATCTTGATAGCCAGCATTTAGTGATTTATCTCAGCCCTTCGGTAAGTATGAGATCTCTGTTTCAGACCTCTCTTGCCAATTATTCCGCCTGCCCCCATTTATCAACAACATACATCTATTGATCTTATTACTTAAATTGAAGATACAACATTCATGCATCTGCCCCTGAAGAAATGAGCAGGGTCTCTTGAAACGCATAGGGCTTTATTGATGCTTGTTTTATGCCAGCACATGCTGGGTATTATTGATGTCTGCATTATGTTTACATACTTTCCTGTCCATATGTAAGTACATTTTTATTTTCTCATTGTGTATGTGTATTTACTGACCCAGCGACTTTCATGTTTTATTGTTGCTCATTGATGTATAACATTTGTAATAAATCTTTATATATTTATTTTCATCTGTGTTGTGTACATTGGCTATTATGCCGGGTAACTCACAATCATTGTTGTTGCCGCTCCGTTACATAACATTTTGAAATGAATAAATTGATTTTGTCTCATTGTTCGCTGTGAACATTGGCTAAACCTCTCTCACCTCATCTAAAGTCCCAGGGCTACTTCTTTTGTTTTTTTGAGAGCTATCATGTTGTTTAGCAAAATAATTCATTCTGAATAATGTAAAAACAACATCATCTTTTTATCCTGAATGCTACTTTGCATTGTATACAACACTTTATTCTCTTTGATCAGAATGTCTTTAATTTTACAATATATGTATCAGAGAAAAATGATAAACTTTCCATATGAATTTAGCAGTGTTTTTAGTTCATCTAAGACTTTTCCCCAGAATCTATAGCTAGTCTCATGCTCTAATATGTGCATCAAAGTCAGAGCACAAATGAACTGTACAATGTCAATACATTTCTGTGAGTCTTACTGATTCAACAAGAAGAACTTGAGAGTTTATTATTAAGTTTTCCTCCAGGCACTAGGCTCCCAGTATATTTCCACATTAATTTTCTTTCCTATTACTATTAGCTGTTTTCTAATGCATAGCACAGCTTCCAAAGCTTGACAAATTTAAACTGATCCACTTAAAGCTTGAATTTTATTTCAGTTGCTTTATTTATCATTCGTTTGACTTCCGTTGCGGTGAAGAACTGACAAATTTGTTACTTTCAGATAAAGCAAGCATTTGAGCATTCCTGCCAGGAAAAGAAGATTAAAAATATTGTAGAGATATGCATAGATTTACTCATTTTCTTCTTTATAAGCTAAGGACATTACATAAATGAACAATTTAGCACTGTTAGGGTTCTGTGAGAAGAATAAGCTGCCTAGGTCCTACACTAATTTGGTGTCCACCATCAACCAGTCCTACTTTCCCCTTGTAACTCCAGCTCTTCTTACCTACAGTTCCTGATCCCATAGACATGACTTCACCTCATCCAGTGCTGGGACAAGGTCCATTGGCACCCAAGACAAAGATGCCTAACTGTGACGCCTCTCCCCATCACGAAGTAGACAGATGGAACGACCATAATCGCACATATGGACTGGTGAAAGGTACAAAAATAACATTCACTTTCCACTGATCCTAGGATGAATACTTTTTGGTTTCAATACTTTCAAGGACAGCCAAACAGGATAGGGGAATTTTTTTAAATTTTCTCCACAGTACAAAAACTGGATGATGGCACTCCTATGTAAACTTGCAAATATTTATTGTGTTTCAAACCAATGCAACAAAGACAGGAAAAAAAAATCCCTCTAACCAAACCTTGTTCCATCCGGAACCATAGTCATTTATAACTTTTTTTACTTTGCAACTGCTGCTTTCCTTTATAAACAAATAAAGAGTAGGGCTACGCTGTGACTCAGATATCCCAGATAATCACAGATTATACTAGCAAAAGAGTTGTCACTGTGACACAAGCTTTCTGACGATTATACACAGAAAAACATTACTAGTGTAATCTCCAGGACTGAGCTGCCAGTTTAGCTAAGTTCTGCATAGGGAAGGAGATAGCCAATATAATGTGGAGCCAGAAGAGGGTCCCACCCCAGCTGCATCTCTTCCCCAGTACAACACCCAAGAAGGGTGCATCTCCTGACCCCTTAGTCCAGCCTTGACCCGATTTATTACTAATTTCCCATAATTGTCAGATTCTTACTATGGATCCATGTTTAGTGCATGTGTAGCAAGAGTGGCAGACATAGGCAGCCTTGGTGACATCTTGTTTTACAAATAAAAGCAGTGGAGTCTTTTATCTGGGAGTCTGGAAGTGGTTTTACACAGAGCAGCCCAGATCCTCCTCTTTCCGGGTCCCTCGCCGACGCTCCTGGCCCCTCCCTCCTGCAGAGTGACTCCACAGCAAGCAGCTTGTTACGGGGGCACCTGAGGTGAGCCTCTGCTCTGTGTGTCCATTATACGTGGAGCCATGGCTCAGTCCCACCCCCTCTCTATTATCCTCATTGGCTCACTGACTTTGATTTACAGCAGCAGGAGCCAATGGCGCCCACTGCTGTGCCTCAGCCAATCAGGATGGAGAATCCCGGACAGCCGAGTCTCTCGTGCAACATTGCTGGATTGATAGGGCTCAGGTAAGTATTAGTGGGGCTGAGGGGGGCTGCTGCACACAGAAGGTGTTTTATATTAATGCATATAATGCATTAAGATTAAAACCTTCTGCCTTTAGAACCACTTTAATATCAAGAAGCATGATGAAATTGTTGCTCTAGTTATCAGGGATTCCAAGCCTTAATAGTGTAGAGAAAGTGCTGGCCATGGCTATTTCCATCTCATCAGATGAAGATGAGAAAGTAATATCAAACAAGTTGTTATTTAAGTTCTTACCACTACTGCACATGATCTTTATTGGTTTAGATAGAAGTTATTCATTAATCATGCAGAAGTTACATTTGTTTTGATACAGATGGCATTAATGTTTATGTCTAAGGAATGTACATGCAAAATAGGCTTGTTCAGAAATACCAAGAAACTGATACACATGTCCATTAATGAAACAAACAGCTCTACAAATATTTATTCTAGTATAAGTTTATGGATTTTTTTTTCTCCTTTGGTAATGCAAATATCATTACTCTGACATATTTAGGTTATCTTATGACATATCATTTCCTAAATGTCAGAAGGTATAATATCACAACACAGATACGAATACAAATCTTTATAATATATTTCTCATACTAAACTCGATAGAATGAGTAGCACCTGACATCCCTATTTTAAAATATCAAGTTTGTAATAACCTATAATCCGGCTCAATGTCAACTGTGAGTAGTAAATTCAGCTGAAGAGACACTGAAGATGAACTGCATATCGTCTGTAAGATACAAGATAGTGCACTTCTTATGGCAGATATGAGAAGTTAACTTAGAGTTCCATGACAGTGTAAAAGCTCTGAACTTCTGGTCCCCTGCTTTTATAGTCATGGACCTTCTCATTAGCCATCACCTACTATCCTTTTAGACTACTGTGGGGGCACTTTGCCCTGTGTGTCATCTACTTGTAGCAGTTGTCATACTTTAACAAATCCCTAGATAACAAAAAAATTCTGCATATTTACAAAAAACATTTTTTAGAGAAAGAAGTAAGAAAACTGGTGAAAAATGGCGCATAGCTGATATATTAAATGTGACAAAAAAATAATTTAAAAAGTTTTCAGGCTAACAAAAAAAGGTTGTAAAAATTTCGAAAATATTTACCCAGTTGATGTCCAATGTGCGTTGTACACTGCTTGTTTCTCCTTGTCTGTTTTTTAATTAATTTAATTTATTAAAGACATTACTTGTTAAAAAAAAAAAGATGGCAAACATTAGAATTTGAGCAATTTATGTTCCATGAGTTCCTGGCATCCTAAAGTTTTTTGATAATTATTATTTATTTAAGGTACTTCTATAGCATCGTCAATTTACGCAGCGCTTTACATTGTACATTCACATTGGTCCCTACCCTCAAGTAGCTTACAATCTAAGGTCCCTAAGTCACATTCATATACTAGAGCCAATTTAGACAGAAGCCAATTAACCTTCCAGCATGTCTTTGGAGTGTGGGAGGAAACCGGAGGAAACCCACGCAGGCACAGGGAGAACATGCAAACTCCTGGCAGGCAGTGTCATGGTTGGGATTCGAACCAGTGACCCTTTTTACCGCTATCGAGAGTGCTACCCACGACACCACTGTGCCGCCCAGTGACATTACAAGACATTACTTGTTAAAAAAAGATGGCATAAATTAGAATTTGAGCAATTTATGTCCCATGATTTCTTGGCATCCTAAAGTGTGTAATGCTCTGCAGATCGGACAGATAAAAAGTGATTCTCTTGTTTCGATCATTCTTGGTTTAGGTGTTTATTTATGTATTTAAAACTATGTTTGCAAAAAGATAACTTGTTTCAAGTTAATGATTCTGAAATTTTGCTGATTCTCCCTTCTTCTAACAAACATCTATCAAGGCATAATGTTCACTAGAAAAGGTGAACGGCTTCCTATTTGCTAACAGATACTTCTCAAGAGCTCTTAAGGTTGATCTTTAATTACTGAAACACGCTAAACACTGGACATATTTCAAGCAGCCATAAAGGTCTCACTAACCACTTGAGTAAGGCACATTAAGTTTTATTACCTCTGATGTTAACTCCTGGCTGTTGGAAAGGAGATGTTCGTCAACCTGAACAATGCTACCTAACATATAAAGCGAGTGATTTCATATATATATATATATATATATATATATATATATATATATATTTATGGTTGGAGCCCTATGTCCGGTATGTACATGGATACCACTTATAGTAAAGATAGGACTTAGCATCGGAAATGGACCTGAAAGTGTGGACTTAGCTTATGAAATGGACCTGAAAGTGTGCCTTGGTCTAATGGCCGGTATGCCAAAATAAGGGGGCATACCCTGGTTTAAGAAATGATTATTCTGTAAGAGAAATGAATGAAATGAATAGTTTGAGAAATGCTGTGAAATGGGGATGGGAGGGTGGGTATCGCGCACAGGAAACCGACAAGCACCACAGGTGAGCGGGCTGCTTAAGTACCCCCCGGGCTCCTCCCATAAATTCAGGCCACCATACTGGCCTTCCTACTTATGGTTGGAGCCCTATGTCCGGTATGTACATGGATACCACTTATAGTAAAGATAGGACTTAGCATCGGAAATGGACCTGAAAGTGTGGACTTAGCTTATGAAATGGACCTGAAAGTGTGCCTTGGTCTAATGGCCGGTATGCCAAAATAAGGGGGCAAAAACATTCAGGTAGGGTTATGATTTTATTGATTTTCAATTATTTATTGAGCCAATTTGGAGAATGCCTGTGCCATCTCTGTTTGTGGGTTGGGGATATACCGGGCGAAGCAGGCTGACTTCCACCTGCCCAGTCTTTTGATGATGTGGTCCGGAACCCCGTGGCGGGATGCCGCGGAGGCTGCTCCGATGCGAAACGAGTGTCCGGAATACTGACTAGGGTTAAGATGAAGATTGCGGAGAAGTATTCTTATGTGTTCCACAAACTGAGAGGCGTTTAAGGGTTTAACTGGGAACGGTAGAAGGGGACTGCTGTCTGGTTGTTCAGGCAGGAGTGACAGGAGCCGGTTGAGTACGGCGACTGGACACCAGCTGTTGTCGGTTTTGAAGAGGTGAATGTTCGCTCCTGAGCCCGTTTGCTGGGTTTTAGAGACCTCGAGGTGCAGGATGAAGTGGTCTTGGTATCTAAGTAAGTGTCGTCTGCATAGTACTCGGTCTGTGGGTTTGTTAGAGGTGAATTCGCCAGGGCGCATGAACCCATAGTACGCTAGATATATCGCTGCTTGTAAGACCGTGCTGCGGAGCAGACCGAATGGCGAGGTAGCCAGAATAGTTGACATGTCCCTAAAGATGGGTCCCGTAATGGGCAAGCGCTTAGTGCTGATGACTGGTTGTTGTTTCTGGATTCCCCTTAAAACGGCTCATATAGCGTGAGATGAGAATAGTGAAGATTTCGTGGGGTCTTCAAGCGCCATAAAATGTTGAATGCCGGCTAGGTATAGCCGGATGGTATTGTAGGATAAGGCCAACTGCGTGTGGCAGTGTGCAGTGAAGGCCAGTACCTGCTTGATATCTGTTGGTCCTTTACGGCAGGACGTGAGGAATTTGTTAAAGGCCTTCCAAGCTGTCTGGTAGGCTTTAAGTGTGTTGTAGGAGAGGGAATGATTTATGAGTTGTGTAGCTCCGTGTAAATGTTGATCTAGTCCAGGGTCAGTTGTGACCAGACAGGGATAGGGGCCGACATTGGATCGGCATCGGGAACCTGTTTGAAAAAGGAGGAATAATTGAAACGTGACAATGCGTCAGCTGCTGAGTTGTATCTGCCGGGAATAAATGCACAGTGTATATTAAACTGATGTTGTAAAGACAGTTGTACCAACCTGCGCAGGAAGGACATGACTGCTAGGGACTTGGACCTGCCTTTGTTGATGATGTCTGCCGTGGCCTGGTTGTCGGTGCTAAAGACTACAGTTTGTCCTGTCCAGTGGTGGCCCCAGAGTTGTGCGGCTGCCACTATGGGGTAAAGCTCAAAGAGGGCAGATGTTTGGGAAAAGCCGGGTATCAATAGTATCTGTTGAGGCCAGGGTCCTGAAAACCAATGATGGCCAAAAATTGCCGCGAAACCTGTGGAGGCTGCGGCGTCCGTTACCACCTGGGGTGAATGGACCGAAACTATAGGTATGAATAGAGATATGCCATTCCAGGCGGACAAGAATTCCTCCCACATGGATAGGTCCGCTATGGCTGCGGAGTCTAAATTCAGAATCTGATCAGGGTCTTGAGTTTCCGACAGAAATCTGAGTAGGCGTGATACAAATGTGCGGCCTTGTGGAATAATTCGCATAGCGAAGTTGAGCATACCCAGGAGGGACTGCAACTGTTTTTTGGTACAGTCCTTGGTGTGTGTAAACTCGTGAAGGACTGCCCTAATGCGTGTTAGTTTGTCGAGGGGGAGACTGGCTTGCATTGCGCAGGTATCCAAGCTGACCCCGAGAAAAGTGATGCTATTTGCTGGGCCATCGACTTTGTGCTCGGCAATAGGAACATTGAGGTTTCCAAAAATTACCCTAAGTTTGTCGAGATCTCCTGGGGGCTTGCTGGGTGGTTCTATCAGTAGGAAGTCATCTAGATAATGGATGACTTCATGGCATTGACCCTTGTGTAATAGTATCCAACCGAGGGACTGGGCGAACGTGTCGAAGAGCCACGGGCTACTCTTCGAACCGAAGGTGAGCTTTGTAGCAAAATAATATGCTTCCTTCCACTTGATGCCATGCCAGCACCAAAGGGATGGGTGGATGGGCAGGAGCTTGAAGGCATCCGAGATGTCGGCTTTGGAGAGCCAGGCGCCTGTGCCTGCTTTGATGATCGCTTGTATTGCCATGTCCACGGAAGAATATTTTAGGGAAAACTCCTCGGAGGGGATCAGGGAATTGAGGCTGGGTATGTGGGAAGAATGAGGCGCAGACAAGTCGTACACCAAACGCAATTTATTTGAAAACTTGCCCTTGACAAGCCCAATAGGGCTGACTCTCCATGTGTTGAAAGGGGGGCAACTGAAAGGGCCTATCACGTAACCTCGATCCACCTCTGCCTGTAAGAGCTGATCTATGGCTTGTTCGTCAATGGCTGCCGAACGAAGATTGGCACATTCGTGGGTAGTGTGGGGTAGTGAAATGAGGCCGGTGTGAAAGCCTGCTGTGAAGCCTTGGATAAGGAAGGTGGCCAGGGAAGGGGTGGGATGTGAAGTGAGATACCATCCTAACCACAAGAGGTTGATCCGGCTTAGTCACGCCTTCTTGTGTTGCTTGACTTCGCACAAAATCCTAGGGTGTGCTCTATGACATAAGGTGCAGAGGTGAAGTAGACGGCACTGACTGAAGTTGCAGGACCCCTGATTAAAGTTATTACAGATGGCTGCCCCTCCCACGGTTCGGACTGGGCGTCCGAGTTTGTCCACCTGAGGCGTTGGTTCAGGGATCGGCTGACCCTGTACTGAACCTGAGGTAGAGGGAAACTCGAAAGGCCGTCTGGTTGCCGTATTGGCGCACCAGGTGGCAGTGTGGGTGGAAGACTGGCAAATCGCACACAGAGGTGAGCGTAAGCCGGCAAAGTGGCGGCAGAAGAGCTCTGTATCCATGAGACTCCAATCTGTCGTGATCTGGAACTGTATGAGTCTGGCCGCGGCCTTGGCTGAAAAGGAACGATGGTAGTCGTAAAAGGCAAAACCTCCGTACTTGTGGCCCAAGTCTACCACAGTATGGAGATACAAGTCCAGCTCTTCCCGCCTGCTAGGGGTGGCTGAGCACAGGACATCTCTGAACATGCCAAAGGCCAGGGTAAACTCTGAGACTGTTAGCTTGCGGTTCAATCTGGGGTCTTTGGCTTTAAGGACCACTGATATGTCACCCCAGGAGTAGGCTTTATTTTCTGCCAAATCATGCACGGAAATGAGGAGAGAGGCCAGGTTGACGTCCTTGCCGTCCAAGATGTCCTTCCTGATACTGGTTGGGACCAGGTGGGAGGGGTAGACAATATGGCTCGAGCCTGAGGTACCTGCAGGAAGAGGTGTCAAGCTTTGAGTTGCCGTTGGGTCGGGGACAGCCGTGGCCGGTCGGGCCTCCAGAAGTGCAACCCTGGTTTGGACGTCTGCCACTGAGGCGGATAGAGATGACACCATCGTGTGTAACTGTGAAATGGCCGATGATATCGACTGAAGGGATGCCTGTTGGGTACTGGGTCCTGCTGCTGGTGGGGGAAAGAGGAGTTTGAAAAGCTCGCCTTTCCTTGCTGTGGCGGGGAAGGGGACACCTCTGCGTCTGAGCTCTGCCGTCAGTTTGGGGATAGTCCATCCCCTAAGGGATTGCACGCTGCCGCTTTCTGAGACTGGAGAAGGTGACAGAGGGGCCGTGAGGTCTTCGCTGCCGGTCTGAGACATCGTTGCTCTGGTGAGGATTCTCTTGAGCTTTTATTTCCTGGTTGACTGTAACCTATTAGGGGTGAGATGAATTTCAAGTTTTTTTTTTTTTTTTTTCTTTGATCCGCTGAGTCATACTTACCCGACTTATTCTCCCATTCCCCCTTTTTTTTTTTTTTTTTTTTACCTGGGGGGATATCGTCCAACCTGGTGCAGGGTGGACCTACTGAACTTTGACTGACCTGAGAAAAACGAAAAGGTGACAATTCGTGAAGGGATTGCTAACTGATTTTTTGAAGCAACGATTTGTATGACAATGAAATGATTCGAAATGTTTGCGTTGATTATGAATGGACTCCATGACAGAGGTCCGGCCTGGTCGTCGTCATCGATTCGACCGAGAACCGGGCTCTGGAGCATGTATTGAAATGAGGCAAGTGAAAACATTGGTGCACGCGGGACGATCTGGTGCCTGTTTGATGCATCTGGATTCGAATCGGAGCACCGTATGAAATGAAATGAGAGAAATGATTATTAGACCGAGGCTTGAATTGGTTGTGCCGTGTTTGCGACTGGCAACCAACCGAGCTCTGGTATAGGTATGAAATGCTGTCTGGAACCAGCGAGGCATTCCGTAAAGAATCGGTGCATGTCAGATGCGACTGGTTCCGAAACGGTGATGCGTTGTGGGAGTGAAATGGTAGTAAGCTGCATGGCAGAGACATGGATCCATCCCCCGATGTCTGCGATTAGCTATGATCCGGACTTTGAAGCATGTATCAGAAATGAGGCCGAGCCCTGGGGTACGCCATAATGAATCGGTGCATTTCCATGCGACTGGATTCATGTGTGAACGTGATACGTGGAAATGAAATGATAACCATGACAGAAGGTACGAATTACTGGTAAACGTAACCCTGGAGCATGTATAGAAATGAGGCCAGTCCTGGGGCACGCCGAGACGAATCGGTGCATTGCCATGCGACTGGATTCATGTCGGAACGTGATAGGTGGAAATGAAATGATAACCATGACAGAAGGTACGAATTACTGATAAACGTAACTCTGGAGCATGTATAGAAATGAGGCCAGTCCTGGGGCACGCCGAGACGAATCGGTGCATTGCCATGCGACTGGATTCATGTCGGAACGTGATAGGTGGAAATGAAATGATAACCATGACAGAGGTATGAATGACTGAAAACGTAACTCTGGAGCATGTATAGAAATGAGGCCAATCCTGGGGCACGCCGAGACGAATCGGTGCATTGCCATGCGACTGGATTCATGTCGGAACGTGATAGGTGGAAATGAAATGATAACCATGACAGAGGTATGAATGACTGAAAACGTAACTCTGGAGCATGTATAGAAATGAGGCCAATCCTGGGGCACGCCGAGACGAATCGGTGCATTGCCATGCGACTGGATTCATGTCGGAACGTGATAGGTGGAAATGAAATGATAACCATGACAGAGGTATGAATGACTGAAAACGTAACTCTGGAGCATGTATAGAAATGAGGCCAATCCTGGGGCACGCCGAGACGAATCGGTGCATTTTGCATGCGACTGGATTCGTGTCGGGACGTGATACGTGGAAATGAAATGATAAACATGACAGAGGTACTAATGTCAGACAATAACGTAACTCTGGAGCATGTATAGAAATGAGGCCGTAATAACTGGGGCACACCGGAACGAATCGGTGCATCTTTTGGTGCGACTGGATTCGAATCGGAGCGCGGTAGGTGACCGAAATGAGAAATGTTTGAAATGATTTGAAATGTCAGAAATGAGTTTAGAAATGTTTCAGAAATAAGAAATGGTTGGTATCGAACTGACTTGATAAATTGCAAATTGCGACTCGCTATGGCTGTCTACCGACGCATATATATATTTTTTTTTTTTTTTTCGTTTTGAATACCGACATGCTAGAAATGAAGCGACGTCTGTGTCGCGGTGCTGTCGAAATGGTAACATATCGAACGTACAAGCGATATACATTGCAGTTTGTGAAATGCGAGTGAAACGAAAATTTGAAATCACGGTTTAGTGACATGATATGAAAACGAAAAGTCCGACGGGACCTTACCTGCGACAGCCAAGCCAGACGCGTGGTACAAAATACGAACGAAAAACGCGGACTTCGAAGGTTTTGAGTACGGAATATCGAAAATACGGGAACTTGCGAGGCAAGAACTTGCGGACGCTGGTATATCGAATAGTCGGCCTAGTGACGTATATCGCGCACAGGAAACCGACAAGCACCACAGGTGAGCGGGCTGCTTAAGTACCCCCCGGGCTCCTCCCATAAATTCAGGCCACCATACTGGCCTTCCTACATATACATATATATATATATATATATATACAGTATCTCACAAAAGTACACCCCTCACATTTTTGTAAATATTTTATTATACCTTTTCAGTTTATAACACTGAAGAAATGACACTTTGCTACAATGTAAAGTAGTGAGTGTACAGCTTGTATAACAGTGTAAATTTGGTGTCCCCTCAAAATAACTCAACACACAGCCATTAATGTCTAAACCACTGGCAACAAAAGTGAGTACACCCCTAAGTTAAAATGTCCAAATTAGGCCCAATTAGCCATTTCCCCTTCCCAGTGTCATGTGACTTGTTAGTGTTACAAGGTTTCAGGTGTGAATGGGGAGCAGGTGTGTTAAATTTGGTGTTATCGCTCTCATTCTCTCATACTGGTCACTGGAAGTTCAACATGGCACCTCATGACAAAGAACTCTCTGAGGATCTGAAAAAAAGAATTGTTGCTCTACATAAAGATGGCCTAGGCTATAAGAAGATTGCCAAGACCCTGAAACTGAGCTGCAGCCTGGTGGCCAAGACCATACAGCAGTTTAACAGGACAGGTTCCACTCAGAACAGGCCTCACCATGGTCGACCAAAGAAGTAGAGTGCACATGCTCAGCGTCATATCCAGAGGTTGTCTTTGGGAAATAGATTTATGAGTGCTGCCAGCATTGCTGCAGAGTTTGAAGGGGTGGGGAGGGTCAGTCTGTCAGCTCTCAGACCATACGCCGTACACTGCATCAAACTGGTCTGCATGGCTATTGTCCCAGAAGGAAGCCTCTTCTAAAAATAATGCACAAGAAAGCTTGAAAACAGTTTGCTGAAGACAAGCAGACTAAGGACATGGATTACTGGAACCATGTCCTGTGGTCCGATGAGACCAAGATGAAGTTATTTGGTTCAGATGGTGTCAAGCGTGTGTGGCCGCAACCTGGTGAGGAGTACAAGTGTGTCTTGCCTACAGTCAAGCATGGTGGTGGGAGTGTCATGGTCTGGGGCTGCATGAGTGCTACTGGCACTGGGGAGCTACAGTTCATTGAGGGAACCATGAATGCCAACATGTACTGTGACATACTGAAGCTGAGCATGATCCCCTCCCTTTGGTGACTGGGCCACAGGGCAGTATTCCAACATTATAACGACCCCAAACACACCTCCAAGACGACCACTTCCTTGCTAAAGAAGCTGAGGGTAAAGGTGATAGACTGGCCAAGCATGTCTCCACACCTAAACCCTATTGAGCATCTGTGGGGCATCCTCAAATGGAAGGTGGAGAAGCGCAAGGTCTCTAACATCCACCAGCTCCGTGATCTCGTCATGGAGGAGTGTAAGAGGACTCCAGTGGCAACCTGAGAAGCTCTGGTGAACTCCATGCCCAATAGGGTTAAGGCAGTGCTGGAAAATGATGGCAGCCACACAAAATATTGATGCTTTGGGCCCAATTTGGACATTTTTACTTAGGGGTGTACTCACTTTTGTTGCCAGCGGTTTAGACATTAATGGGTGTGTTGAGTTTTTTTGAGGGGACAGAAAATTTACACTGTTATACAAGCTGTACACTCATTACTTTACTTGTAGCAAAGTGTCATTTCTTCAGTGTTGTCACATGAAAATATATAATAAAATATTTACAAAAATGTGAGGGGTGTAATCACTTTTGTGAGATACTGTATATGAGATACATATATATATATATATATATATATAGATATATATATATATATATATATAGTGACTTGCAAAAGTATTCACCCCCTTGACATATTTAGTGTTTTGTTGCCTCACAACCTGGAATTAACATGGATTGTTTGAGGATTTGCATCATTTCATTTACAAATTTACAGAACATGCCCACAACTTTGAAGATTTTTTTTTTTTTATTGTGAAGCAAACAACAAATAGGATAAAAAAAAACATAAAAAGTCAAGGTGCATAACCATTCACCCCCCTAAAGTCAATACTTTGTAGAGCCACCTTTTGCGGCTATCACAGCACCAAGTCGCTTTCGATAAGTCTCTATGAGCTTGCCACACCTTACCACTGTGATTTTTGCCCATTTTTCCTTGCAAAACTGCTCCAGCTCCTTCAAGTTGGATGGTTTGCACTTGTGAACAACAATCTTTAAGTCTGACCACAGATTTTCTATTGGATTGAGGTCTGGGCTTTGACTAGGCCATTCCAACACATTTACATGTTTTCCCTTAAACCACTCAAGTGTCGCTTTAGCAGTGTGTTTGGGGTCAATGTCCTGCTGGAAGGTGAACCTCCATCCTAGCCTCAAATCACACACAGAGTGGTACAGGTTTTCCTCAAGAATATCCCTGTATTTAGCACCATCCATCTTCAACTCAACTCTGACCAGTTTCCCAGTCCCGACTGCTGAAAAACATCCCCACAGCATGATGCTGCCACCACCATGTTTCTCTGTGGGGATGGTGTTCTTTGGATGATGTGATGTGTTGGGTTTGCGCCAGACATAGCGTTTTCTTTGATGGACAAAAAGTTCAATTTTAGTCTCATCAGACCAGAGCACTTTCCTCTATACATTTTGGGAGTCTCCCACGTGCCTTTTCGCAAACTCAATGTAATGGCTTTCTTCTGGCCCATCTGCCATAAAGCCCAACTCTATGGAGCGTATGGGTTATTGTCATCCTATGTACAGATACTGCTGTGGAACTCTGCAGCTCCTCCAGGGTTACCTTAGGTCACTGTGTTGCCTCTCTGATTAATGCCCTTCTTGCCCAGTCTATGAGTTTTGGTGTGCGGCCGTCTCTTGGCAGGTTTGCTGTTGTGCCATGTTCTTTCCATTTGGTTATGATAGATTTGATGGAGCTCCTAGGGATCATCAAAGATTTGGATTTTTTTATAACCTAACCCTGACTTGTACTTCTCAACAACATCGTCCCTTACTTGTTTGGAGAGTTCCTTGGTCTTCATGGCAGTGTTTGGTTAGTGGTGCCTCTTGTTTAGGTGTTGCAGCCTCTGGGGCCTTTCAAAAAGCTGTGTATATGTAATGACAGATCATGTGACACTTAGATTGCACACAGGTGGACATCATTTCACTAATTATGTGACTTCTAAAGGTAATTGGTTGCACCAGAGCTTTTTATGGGTTTCATAACAAATGGGGTAAATATGTACGCACATGCCACTTATCAGTTTTTTTACTTCTGAAAAATAGTTTTATGTAAATATTTTTCTAATTTTACTTTACCAACTTAGACTATTGTGTTCTGATCCATCACATATAATTCAGATATTCACATATAATGTAACAAAATAGCTAAAAAGCCAAGGTGGTTGAAAACTTTTGCAAGGCACTGTGTATATATATATATATATATATATATATATATATATATATATATATATAAATATAAATATATATATATATATATATATATATATATATATATATATATATATATATATACACACACATACATTTAAAATATCCTGCTTAAGGAGGGACATAACTATCAAGATCTCAGTGCTTTAGATTTGCCAAGTCATCAATGCATGATACATGAATGTCATAGTCTCATGCTGACCCGCATTTATATTATATTTTTTAATTTTTGTAATTCGGTGCACTAAATAGTTTAGAATATCTGGGAAGTAATGTGTCAACTTCAAAGGAGCATTATTGTAAACTTGTGCTGAACCGAAGCAGGCATCAGCATCCTAATGGAAGTTAAAATATTCTAATCGGCATTTTAACACTTTTTTAGCAATATGGATCATACTGAGAGTAAGACATCAACAATATGTGGTCATGTGTAATAGATTGTTTAATAGATCTCATTGCATGATAAATTCCATTAGTTCTCACATAGGCATAGTTTTTTTTCACATTATTGTATCATGATTGCTTTTGAAACAAAATATGTTCTTCAGACTGGGTATAGAAAAGTTTGAATCTAGAATTAAAGTATACCTAAAACCCCAAAAATATATAATAAATGGCAGCTTGCCAGTCCTTAGATGAGGTGGCTGCATTAGTTTTATTGTTTTTCTGTATCTATCACACAGTCTTAGAATAACAACACTCATTCACTTTACTGTTACTTAGGACAACAGAAACAGGACTGGACTACTGGGAGCTCCCCTTTCCTTTTGCCCATAACATAGATAGGCAAAGGCCTGAAGTCTTAAGCACAATCTAACTGATGAAGAGTGCAGCACTCTGCCTGCTTGCAGATGATAAGATTTAGGTAGTTAACCACTTGCCGCCCGCCATATAGCAATATGACGGCGGCAAAGTGGTTTTAATATCCTGACCGGACATCATATGACGGGATCATGATATTAAGCTGCTGCGTGCCCCCGGGGGTGCGCACCGCGGCGATCGTTGTGCGGTGTGTCAGTCTGACACACCGCAACTCTGATCTAGGTAAAGAGTCTCTGAAGGAGACTCTTTACCATGTGATCAGCCATGTCCAATCACGGCTGATCACGATGTAAATAGGAAGAGGCGGTGATCAGCTTTTCCTCACTCGCGCCTGACAGACGCGAGTAGAGGAGAGCTGATCGTCTGCTCACCTGACAGGGGGGTCTGTGCTGATTGTTTATCAGCACAGCCCCCCCTCGGATCCTGTCCAGGACCACCAGGGAAGCCGCCCAGGACCACCAGGATGGCCACCACACTGGACCACCAGGTATGCCCCCTAGACCCCCAGGGAAATACCAATCTGTGCCCAGGCAGCTGCCAATCTGTGCCCAGGCAGCTGCCAATCAGTGCCCACTCCAATGCCTACCACTGCCAGTGCCACCAGGGATGCCTATCAGTGCCTCATATCAGTGCCGCGTATCAGTGCCCATCAGTGCCACATATCAGTGCCCAGCAGTGCCACCTATCAGTGTCCATCAGTGCCACCTATCACTGCCACCATATCAGTGCCCATCAGTGCCCATCAGTGCCGCCTTTCAGTGCCCATCAGTGTCGCCTATCAGTGCCCGTCAGTGCCACCCACGAGTGCCCATCAGTGCCGCCTATCAATGCCCATCAGTGCTGCATATCAGTGCCACCAATCAGTGCCGCCTACCAGTGCCCATCAGTGCCGCATATCAGTGCCCATTGTCAGTGCCCGTCAGTGCCCGCTCATTGGTGCCACCTCCTTGGTGCCGCCGTATCAGTGCCTGTCAGTGCCGCCTAGTGCCCATCAGTGAAAGAGATAACTTACTTATTTACAATTTTTTTTAACAGAAACAAAAGCAAAACTTTTTTTTTCAAAATTTTCGGTCTTTTTTTATTTGTTTAGCAAAAAATAAAAACTGCAGAGGGGATCAAATACCACCAAAAGAAAGCTCTATTTGTGGGAACAAAATGATAAAAATTTAGTTTGGGTACAGTGTAGCATGACCGCGCAATTGTCATTCAAACTGCGACAGCGCTGAAAGCTGAAAATTGGTCTAGACAGGAAGGTGTATAAGTGCCCTGTATTGAAGTGGCTAAACCAGAAAATGTAAGGACATACAGTAACTATAACCATAGAATTGTATATCTAGGTGACAGCAGAAAAGTGAATGCAAATTTTTGCAGATTGCTTGAGTTTGATAACAGCAACGCTCAGATTTACGATGATAAAATATTGGAGGTCTTGGAAGTAGGGCTGTCTTTAAAACGCAGGTTAAATACATTGACCCTATAATAAATTTGTTAGCAGCCCTATAAAATATTGTAACACCCCTGATAAAATGATTCTAATTTATGAGAGCACCACATGTTCAAGGGTCTGCTACTATTGCTGTTTATTGGTACTTATTAAATATAAAATCATAAAAATTACTTTTCTACAATCTTTCATTTAAATAGTGATGTCTCTACATTTCATCCCATGTCGACCACCTTATGGGGCACAGAAAATATGCAGACTACTTGAGTGAAGTAATTTTGCATGGTGAAAATACAGTCAAGGCCGCCAATTGCTTGTAGATTATGAGAAGTGTGTTTTCCGTAACTTCTGCATTTGTGTGGAATACCTAGACTTGCTTTGTCTATATGTTCCCCCTAAAGCCCTGCTAGACAGTACTTAGCACTGTGGCATGCTCTCAATGCAATTGCACACCTACTCTAACCCAGCAGTGCTTAAATTAAGTTCAAAACTTAGCTCAGTTAATGCCTGATCAAGTCCTATGACTTAGACTTATCCTGATTACTTCCTGGGTCTGCTGAATGCCCTGACCTTCAGTTTCTCCCTAACTACATTTGTCTACCACCAGACCTTACCTCAAGCATATCTCGCTTTGCAATTTGCTACTGCATTATGGCTCTATCAACTTTGAATAGCCATTGCTGTTTGGCCATTTCCAACTGCTGCATTCCGGTCTTGTCAGCAATGCAACATTCACACATTCATAAACTTTAGGGAAGTCCTGACACACTAAAGCTTCACCTAAGTGAAGGAATTGTGTTACCAGCTAGTGTAGTGGCACAGAATCCACCAAATTTCATGACTAAACCCATATCATAAAATGAAAGTTGATGAAACCCGATTCATGAAATTTAAGCTGGGCACATATATTTGCAGTGTTTTGTTATCTCTCTTCAAAGCCCTGTGTCTCGTAGCTTTGTCATGCTCCATTCCTCTGTTATCAGCCTGAGAACTTTTGACAAGCTCTCTGAGACCCGGAGATAGAAGTGTGTGTCGGAGGAGGTTGCTATAAATAGATTATCAGACTGCTAAACTATACACAGGCAACCTCTGCAGGTGTGGGGAGGGGGGGGTGCCTTTCCTCCAATCAGCTCTCTCACAATCTCTCACAGTGTCTAGCAATGATCTCCTCCTACAGAAAGTGAAAATTCTAACAGAACATGCACTTTTTAAACAGTATATCAAGGTGAAGACAGAAGATATACATGTAAAACGTATATAGGGGGATTTGTTTCATCCCTGTGTATCATTTGAGGCTGTTCACTTCACTTAGTATATGTGAGGGTTTACATCCACTTTAAGACGGTTCCATCAACATATATCATATACTAAGCATGCAATAATAGTATTTGATACTTAGAGACTGATCATGGGATTAGTCTACTATTAGAGAATCAGTCTACTGATTCCAAGTAGAACTCCTAAGATGAGATCTTTGAACCTGAGTTTTCAAATCCTTCACTGTGTTGCAGAATTATAGGAAATGAGAAGATGTATCCTCAAGCAAAAAAAACTTGTCAAAGGATTTCAAACATTCAAAGAAGCCATTGTATGCTTCAACCTGTCAGGATTTAGATAAAGCCAATATGCACATCTGATTATAGTTTGTAAGATTTCAGTCGTTTTTCGTAAGATTTTCAGTGCTGAAATATCCTGACATCTAGCATTTAGATGACATAAGCACCCTGGCAGTTGTGACCATTATCACCAGAGTCATGAATGTAGCATATACATCCTGGCTCTGTCCTGAGTGGCTCTGTCATGAGTAATGTGCAGTTTCACCGACGCAGTTATCAATTCTGATCATGTCTTCTCTGCTCTTTTACAGGTAAATGTCTTCTATCCATCTGTACATCTCTACTGAACTGACATTGCTGTAACATTTTTCGTAAATGTCTTCTATCCATCTGTACATCTCTACTGAACTGACATTGGTATAACATTTTTTGGTAAATGTCTTCTGCTGCCATATCTTTAAACTTCTATATTTAATTCTAGCTCTATAACAACCACACTGCAATAGCAATATTACTGGTGATTGATTCTCAACCCAATTTGGCTTGAGTGATCAAGAGACCCTAGCCTGTGTCTGTAGCTGGTCTGGTATAGGCCATCTCCTCTCCCATATTCAGGTGTCTCAAATCAGATCCAATAATGACCAACAGAGAAATGGATGTCTGCTCAGTCTCCCTATAAATTTAAAGCAGCCTAAAGCAGACAGTGGCAAGGCGCAAACATCATGGCTCTGTCCTGAGTGATGCGCAGTTTTAACAACGCAGTTTAACGAAAGCAGGATAACTAAAGCTGGATGAAGATACAACAAGAACTCTGCTCCACTCTGCAAGACGACAGGCAAACCAGCTTTTGACATTTATTTTATATAAATTCAATTTCCCACTCTCTATCCACTAACATGCACCTTATTCTCTTCCTTCTCACATTAGTGTCTTCTATCCTCAAATTATCTTTATTCTACCCCTCCTCTCTTCCCTGCAGCATGCATATATCACCCTCACTCCTATCCTCTCCCTACTATGGCACCCATCATCTCCTGCATTTGCTGCACCCACATGCTGACATAAACACCAGGGCCACTAGACACGTGCGCTCATGCACATCCCACCCCCATCTTGCCTTTCTCGCCCTGCTCCTTCTCCTAGTCTCAGGTGACATTTCTCCTAATCCTGGTCCGCCATTTTCCACCTGCAAGCCACATATCCAATACCCCTCCCACTCTGGCAACCACCGCAATCCACTCAGTTTAATTTCTATCCCCCTGCTTCCTCAAAGCAGCCCACCAATCTCATGCGCCCTTTGGAACGCCCGCTCCATCTGAAACAAGCTAACATCTTTACATGACCTCTTCATCTCTCATGGCTTTAACATACTCGCCATAACAGAAACCTGGCTTCAAAATTTTGACTCAGCTTCTCCTGCTGCCCTCTCCCATTGTGGACTCCATTGGATTCACTCCCCCAGACCCAACAGATAGAAAGGAGGTGGAGTTGGCTTCCTTCTATCCCCACAAAGCACCTTCCAAGTCCTTCCCGTCCCTCTCTCTCTATCCCTCTCTTCATTCGAGATGCACTGCATTCGTCTGTTTTCTCCCATTTCTCTGAGGATTGCAGCAATTTATCGGCCTCCTGGACCGGTATCGCGCTTTCTTGATGACTGCTGCCTGGCTACCCTACTTTCTCTCCTCCCTAATACCCACTATCATTCTTGGTGACTTCAACATTCCTGTCAATGTTAACAGCCCAACTACAGCCAGACTTCTTGACTTAACCTCATCTTTTGACCAGGGGCGGACTGACCATTCGGTCGATCGGACGCCGACCGAGGGCCCGCAGCCAGTAGGGGGCCCGGGAGACATGCTCGGGGTATGCTGCTGGGCGTGCTGCGGTGGAGCCGTTCTGCCGACTGCCGCGGGGGGGGGGTGCGGGGGGGTGAGGCGGGCATCTCCTCTTTCAGTTTGGGATGCAGTGAGGGGAGTGGGAGGCGGCGATCAGCAGCTTTATGGTGCTTGCAGCATCTCCCGGGGACTTGTATTTCTCCTCCAGATTGTAGAGTGGAAAGGGGAGGGGCCTCTGACCCGGGCAGCTACAAGTTTCACTCTCTGCTTGTACGCTGTTGCCGACTGCTGCCCGGGTCAGAGGCCCCTCCCCTATCCACTGTACAGAATCAGAAGGAGGACTACAAGCCCCAGTGAGATCCACAGGCACCATAGAACTGCCGATCGCCACCTCCCACCTCCCCCTTGGGTTGGAGGTGCACAGCCAGGTACAGGGGAACCTCTGGGGGGGTTAAGTCTGGGGACCCTGATGTATGGGGGGGGGGCTCTCTGGGGACCCTGATTTATGGGGGGGCTCTCTGGGGACCCTGATGTATGGGGGGGCTCTCTGGGGACCCTGATGTATGGGGGGGCTCTCTGGGGACCCTGATGTAAGGACGAGGCTCTCTGGGGACCCTGATGTAAGGAGGAGGCTCTCTGGGGACCCTGATGTATGGGGGAAGGCTCTCTGGGGACCCTGATGTATGGGGGGGCTCTCTGGGGACCCTGATGTATGGGGGAAGGCTCTCTGGGGACCCTGATGTATGGGGGGGCTCTCTGGGGACCCAGATCTATGGGGGGCTCTCTGGGGACCCAGATCTATGGGGGGCTCTCTGGGACCCTGATGTATAGGGGGGCTCTCTGGGGAGTTGACCCTGATGTATGTGGGGCTCTCTGGTGACCTTGATGTATGGGGGGGCTCTCTGGGGACCTTGATGTATGGGGGGGCTCTCTGGGGACCCTGATGTAAGGAGGGGGCTCTCTGGGGACCTTGATGTAAGGAGGGGGCTCTCTGGGGACCCTGATGTAAGGAGGAGGCTCTCTGGGGACCCTGATGTTTGGGGGGGCTCTCTGGAGACCCAGATGTATGGGGGGCTCTCTGGGGACCCTGATGTAAGGAGGGGGCTCTCTGGGGACCCTGATGTAAGGAGGGGGCTCTCTGGGGACCCTGATGTAAGGAGGGGGCTCTCTGGGGACCCTGATGTAAGGAGGGGGCTCTCTGGGGACCCTGATGTAAGGAGGGGGCTCTCTGGGGACCCTGATGTAAGGAGGGGGCTCTCTGGGGACCCTGATGTTTGGGGGGCTCTCTGGGGACCCTGATGTATGGGGGGGGCTCTCTGGGGACCCTGATTTATGGGGGGGCTCTCTGGGGACCCTGATTTATGGGGGGGCTCTCTGGGGACCCTGATGTATGGGGGGCTCTCTGGGGACCCTGATGTATGGGGGGGGCTCTCTGGGGACCCTGATTTATGGGGGGGCTCTCTGGGGACCCTGATTTATGGGGGGGCTCTCTGGGGACCCTGATGTATGGGGGGGCTCTCTGGGGACCCTGATGTATGGGGGGAGGCTCTCTGGGGACCCTGATGTAAGGAGGAGGCTCTCTGGGGACCCTAATGTAAGGACGAGGCTCTCTGGGGACCCTGATGTATGGGGGAAGGCTCTCTGGGGACCCTGATGTATGGGGGGAGGCTCTCTGGGGACCCTGATGTATGGGGGGAGGCTCTCTGGGGACCCTGATGTATGGGGGGGCTCTCTGGGGACCCTGATGTATGGGGGGGCTCTCTGGGGACCCTGATGTATGGGGGGGCTCTCTGGGGACCCTGATGTATGGGGGGGCTCTCTGGGGACCCAGATCTTTGGGGGGCTTTCTGGGGACCCAGATCTATGGGGGGCTCTCTGGGACCCTGATGTATAGGGGGGCTCTCTGGGGAGTTGACCCTGATGTATGTGGGGCTCTCTGGTGACCTTGATGTATGGGGGGGCTCTCTGGGGACCTTGATGTATGGGGGGGCTCTCTGGGGACCTTGATGTATGGGGGGGCTCTCTGGGGACCCTGATGTAAGGAGGGGGCTCTCTGGGGACCTTGATGTAAGGAGGGGGCTCTCTGGGGACCCTGATGTAAGGAGGGGGCTCTCTGGGGACCCTGATGTAAGGAGGGGGCTCTCTGGGGACCCTGATGTAAGGAGGGGGCTCTCTGGGGACCCTGATGTAAGGAGGGGGCTCTCTGGGGACCCTGATGTAAGGAGGAGGCTCTCTGGGGACCCTGATGTTTGGGGGGGCTCTCTGGAGACCCAGATGTATGGGGGGCTCTCTGGGGACCCTGATGTATGGGGGGGGCTCTCTGGGGACCCAGATCTATGGGGGGCGCTCTGGGGACCCAGATCTATGGGGGGCTCTCTGGGGACCCAGATCTATGGGGGGCTCTCTGGGGACCCAGATCTATGGGGGGCTCTCTGGGGACCCAGATCTATGGGGGGCTCTCTGGGACCCTGATGCATGGGGGGGCTCTCTGGGGAGTGGACCCTGATGTATGTGGGGCTCTCTGGAGACCTTGATGTATGGGGGGGCTCTCTGGGGACCCTGATGTATGGGGGGGCTCTCTGGGGACCCTGATGTATGGGGGAAGGCTCTCTGGGGACCCTGATGTATGGGGGGGCTCTCTGGGGACCCAGATCTATGGGGGGCTCTCTGGGGACCCAGATCTATGGGGGGCTCTCTGGGACCCTGATGTATAGGGGGGCTCTCTGGGGAGTTGACCCTGATGTATGTGGGGCTCTCTGGTGACCTTGATGTATGGGGGGGCTCTCTGGGGACCTTGATGTATGGGGGGGCTCTCTGGGGACCCTGATGTAAGGAGGGGGCTCTCTGGGGACCTTGATGTAAGGAGGGGGCTCTCTGGGGACCCTGATGTAAGGAGGAGGCTCTCTGGGGACCCTGATGTTTGGGGGGGCTCTCTGGAGACCCAGATGTATGGGGGGCTCTCTGGGGACCCTGATGTAAGGAGGGGGCTCTCTGGGGACCCTGATGTAAGGAGGGGGCTCTCTGGGGACCCTGATGTAAGGAGGGGGCTCTCTGGGGACCCTGATGTAAGGAGGGGGCTCTCTGGGGACCCTGATGTAAGGAGGGGGCTCTCTGGGGACCCTGATGTTTGGGGGGCTCTCTGGGGACCCTGATGTATGGGGGGGGCTCTCTGGGGACCCTGATTTATGGGGGGGCTCTCTGGGGACCCTGATTTATGGGGGGGCTCTCTGGGGACCCTGATGTATGGGGGGCTCTCTGGGGACCCTGATGTATGGGGGGGGCTCTCTGGGGACCCTGATTTATGGGGGGGCTCTCTGGGGACCCTGATTTATGGGGGGGCTCTCTGGGGACCCTGATGTATGGGGGGGCTCTCTGGGGACCCTGATGTATGGGGGGAGGCTCTCTGGGGACCCTGATGTAAGGAGGAGGCTCTCTGGGGACCCTAATGTAAGGACGAGGCTCTCTGGGGACCCTGATGTATGGGGGAAGGCTCTCTGGGGACCCTGATGTATGGGGGGAGGCTCTCTGGGGACCCTGATGTATGGGGGGAGGCTCTCTGGGGACCCTGATGTATGGGGGGGCTCTCTGGGGACCCTGATGTATGGGGGGGCTCTCTGGGGACCCTGATGTATGGGGGGGCTCTCTGGGGACCCTGATGTATGGGGGGGCTCTCTGGGGACCCAGATCTTTGGGGGGCTTTCTGGGGACCCAGATCTATGGGGGGCTCTCTGGGACCCTGATGTATAGGGGGGCTCTCTGGGGAGTTGACCCTGATGTATGTGGGGCTCTCTGGTGACCTTGATGTATGGGGGGGCTCTCTGGGGACCTTGATGTATGGGGGGGCTCTCTGGGGACCTTGATGTATGGGGGGGCTCTCTGGGGACCCTGATGTAAGGAGGGGGCTCTCTGGGGACCTTGATGTAAGGAGGGGGCTCTCTGGGGACCCTGATGTAAGGAGGGGGCTCTCTGGGGACCCTGATGTAAGGAGGGGGCTCTCTGGGGACCCTGATGTAAGGAGGGGGCTCTCTGGGGACCCTGATGTAAGGAGGGGGCTCTCTGGGGACCCTGATGTAAGGAGGAGGCTCTCTGGGGACCCTGATGTTTGGGGGGGCTCTCTGGAGACCCAGATGTATGGGGGGCTCTCTGGGGACCCTGATGTATGGGGGGGGCTCTCTGGGGACCCAGATCTATGGGGGGCGCTCTGGGGACCCAGATCTATGGGGGGCTCTCTGGGGACCCAGATCTATGGGGGGCTCTCTGGGGACCCAGATCTATGGGGGGCTCTCTGGGGACCCAGATCTATGGGGGGCTCTCTGGGACCCTGATGCATGGGGGGGCTCTCTGGGGAGTGGACCCTGATGTATGTGGGGCTCTCTGGAGACCTTGATGTATGGGGGGGCTCTCTGGGGACCTTGATGTAAGGGGGGCTCTCTGAAGACCTTGATGTAAGGGGGGGCTCTCTGAAGACCTTGATGTAAGGGGGGCTCTCTGGGGACCCTGATGTATGGGGGGTTTCTCTGGGGACCCTGATGTAAGGAGGGGGCTCTCTGGGGACCTTGATGTAAGGAGGGGGCTCTCTGGGGACCCTGATGTAAGGAGGGGGCTCTCTGGGGACCTGATGTAAGGAGGAGGCTCTCTGGGGACCCTGATGTAAGGAGGAGGCTCTCTGGGGACCCTGATGTAAGGAGGAGGCTCTCTGGGGACCCTGATGTAAGGGGAGGTTCTCTGGGGACCCTGATGTAAGGGGAGGCTCTCTGGGGACCCTGATGTAAGGAGGAGGCTCTCTGGGGACCCTGATGTAAGGAGGAGGCTCTCTGGGGACCCTGATGTTTGGGGGGGCTTTCTGGAGACCCTGATGTATGGGGGGCTCTCTGAGGACCCTGATGTATGGGGGGCTCTCTGGGGACCCTGATGTATGGGGGGGCTCTCTGGGGACCCTGATGTATGGGGGGGCTCTCTGGGGACCCAGATCTATGGGGGGGCTCTCTGGGGACCCAGATCTATGGGGGGCTCTCTGGGGACCCAGATCTATGGGGGGCTCTCTGGGGACCCAGATCTATGGGGGGCTCTCTGGGACCCTGATGCATGGGGGGGCTCTCTGGGGAGTGGACCCTGATGTATGTGGGGCTCTCTGGAGACCTTGATGTATGGGGGGGCTCTCTGGGGACCTTGATGTAAGGGGGGCTCTCTGAAGACCTTGATGTAAGGGGGGCTCTCTGGGGACCCTGATGTATGGGGGGTTTCTCTGGGGACCCTGATGTAAGGAGGGGGCTCTCTGGGGACCTTGATGTAAGGAGGGGGCTCTCTGGGGACCCTGATGTAAGGAGGGGGCTCTCTGGGGACCCTGATGTAAGGAGGAGGCTCTCTGGGGACCCTGATGTAAGGAGGAGGCTCTCTGGGGACCCTGATGTAAGGAGGAGGCTCTCTGGGGACCCTGATGTAAGGAGGAGGCTCTCTGGGGACCCTGATGTAAGGAGGAGGCTCTCTGGGGACCCTGATGTAAGGGGAGGCTCTCTGGGGACCCTGATGTAAGGGGAGGCTCTCTGGGGACCCTGATGTAAGGGGAGGCTCTCTGGGGACCCTGATGTAAGGGGAGGCTCTCTGGGGACTTGTTTACATAGGCAGACCACAGTTCTGCCTCTGTTGGAAACGATCGTCGGGGCCTGGCGGACATGGGGTCCTCCGGACCCGCTGGTTAGCTCTCGGTGTGTCCAATCACAGCGGCAGCAGGTCAAACAGCATGCAGACCCGCAAGTGCAGAATCAAGTACCTGTACATGATTCTGCTCACAGGAGACGCAGCCCTGCAGTAAATGTATGTGGTTAAAGTGAGTTTATTTTTCTTTAATCTTTAAACATTTATTTTGAACATGAAGTAGAGAAATTCTGTGACCAATGCATGTAATGTAGCAGTGCAATATATACGTGGGGCTTTGTGAGGGTGTGGCTTGTGTGTGGGTGGGTGGGGACTAAGGGGGCCCCATGAGCCCCTATTGCCCGGGGGCCCCATGAGTTGTCAGTCCGCCCCTGCTTTTGACCTAACCCAATGGACACATACTTCCACTCACTCCAATGGCAATACCCTTGACCTTGTATTCTCCCATCTCTACAACCCCGGCAACCTCACCAACACCCCCTTTCCTCTCTCTGATCACAACCTCATTACTTTCACTGTATCCTTGCCTCCAACCACCCATCCCTCCAAACAATTACTTTTAGAAACCTTTGCCACTTTAAGCTTTCTCTTTTCTATTCTGCTACTGACCACCTATATGACATAATCTCTCCCCTGTCCTGACCTGGCCACCTCTGTCTACAACAGTTCACTCTCATCATCACTGGATGCACTTGCTCCTCTAACCACACGCAGAATCAGGCCCCGACCGTTACATCCCTGGCAAACTGACACTAGAAATCTCAAGAGACATTGCCGTGCTGTTGAAAGACTGTGGCGTAAAACCAAATGCCTGCAAGACTTCACCCTATATAAATCTGCCCTTCTAAAATACAATTCCTGCCTCCATCCTTCAAAGACAAGACTGATGCAATTTGTGAGGACACCTCCACTGTGCGTACATCTTCCCCACCCAACATACCTTGCCTAACAGCACATTCAACACTCTCCTCTTTTTAATTGGCTACTACTGAAGAGGTTACAAAACTTTTCTCAGATGCCCACCTAACCAATTGTCCCTTGGATCCTGTTCCCTCACTACTACTACGGTCACCCTCTTCTTCTATCCTATGCTCCCTCACTCACATCTTCAATCTCTCCCTCTCTAGTGGCACCTTCCCCTCCCCTCTAAAACATGCGCAGATCTCTCCCATACTTAAAAAGCCCTCACTGGACCCTACCAACCTGAACAACTTAAGACCCATCTCATTGCTCCCATTCACCTCTAATCTTCTAGAACGCTTAGTCTACAACCGTCTTAGATCCTACCTCAGTGAAAATAACCTTCTTGACCCCTTACAGTCTGGCTTTCGCTCGCAGCACTCCACAGAGACTGCCTTACTAAAACTCAATAACAATTTATTAACTGCTAAAACCAACAGCCAGTACTCCATACACCTACTACTTTACCTCTCTGCGGCCTTTGATACTGTTGACCACCTGCTCCTTCTCAATAAACTACATTCCCTTGGCCTCCGAGATTCTACTCTATCCTGGTTCTCTGCCTATTTATCACAGGGCTCCTTCAGTGTCACCTACAACTCTGTCTCCTCCTCTCCATTCCCCCTTTCGGTGGGGGTCCCCCAAGTCTCTGTTCTTGGACCCCTTCTCTTCTCTATCTACACCTCCTCCCTTGGTCACTTGATAACCGCCCACAGAGTCCAATACCACTTATACGCTGATGACACCCAAATCTATCTGTCTACTCCTCACCTCACTCCTTCAGTCTCCTCTCGCATTATTAACTTAGTAACTGACATATCAGCATGGATTTCGCACCACTTCCTTAAACTAAATCTCTCTAAAATTGAGCTATTAATATTCCCCCCCGCCCGTGCCCCCCTCCATGACTTTTCCATCAAAATCAACCATGCAACCATCAGTCCCTCCCCTCATGCCAGGATACTAGGTGTAATCCTAGACTCTGACTTGTCATTTCAGCCTCAAATCCAATCGTTGTCAAAAGTTTGTAGAATTCACCTCTGTAACATCTCTAAAAATTCTCCCCTTTTTAACAAATGAAACCACCAAGCTCCTCATTCACTCCCTTGTTATCTCTCGCCTTGACTATTGCAACTCCCTTCTCATTGGCCTGCCTCTCCATAGGCTATCGCCTCTTCAGTCTATCTAACCACTCAGTGTCTGCCAACCCTCTCCTCCAATCCCTTCACTGGCTCCCAATCACCCAGCAAATTAAATTCAAAATACTAACCACAACATACGAAGCCATTCACAACTCAGTCCCGAGCTACATCACCAATCTTGTCTCCAAATATCAACCAAATCGTCCTCTCCGCTCTTCTCAAGACCTCCTACTCTCAAGCTCTCTCATCTCCTCCTCTCATGCTCGTCTCCAGGACTTCTCCAGAGCCTCTCCCATCCTCTGGAACTCACTACCTCCACCTGTCCGGCTATCCCCTACTCTTGCTACCTTCAGGCGATCCCTGAAAACTCATCTCTTCAGGAAAGCCTATCACGTCTCTGACTAATCTTTTACCACTTCCATCAGTTCATTCTCCACAGTTACAACCTTCTGTACCACCTGCCCCACCCTATTAGATTGTAAGCTCTTCTGAGCAGGGCCCTCTTAATCCTCTTGTATTTTATTGTATTATTGTATTATAACTGTATTGTCTCCCTTTTATATTGTAAAGCTCTGTGTAAACTGTTGGCGCTATATAAATCCTGTATAATAATAATAATAATATACTGTGCATGTGCCTGGAAACAGAATGAAAATGAAAACACTATAGAGACCAACACTGGTAGGTTTGATTAAAGCGTAAATCCACTTTTGTTGAGAAAAAAACATTTCCCCCTGGGTGATCTATGTACATTGCAAGGATTGTAACAACCTTTGTTGCAGATTCCTACCTTTTATTATTCTGAATAAATCCATGTGTGTTTGTCTGTGCCTCTGTGCTTAGTAGGTCTAATGGGAGTGGTTTCATAATTATCAGTCAGCTGTGGCAGATGCAGGGCACTAATGAGGAAAGCTGCTGGGCCTGCATCCCTTTAGACGTGTTCCTATTGGAAATATCTCACCGAAAATGACATTTTTGTTGCAGGGGATGCCTGAAATCTGACTTGTATCTTAGGCAAGAACATATTTGGGGGGCACACCATACAATGTGTTTAAATTCAAGATGGTGCTGCTATAAGACCTACAAACAGTACAAAATATTTTACAGCGCACACATACAAGAATGACATTTCCTGCAGGGCTAGTTAAAAACACCTGAACAGATTCCACAAATACGGGGGTTTGGTCACACTATATGGTCATATAGTGCTATCCCACTTACTGCAACAAGTACCCCAAATTTGTCGCAGTAAGTGGGCTTAGCACTATATGACCATATAGTGTGACCAAACCCCCGTATTTTTTGAATATGTTCAGGTGTTTTTAACTAGCCCTGCAGGAAATGTCATTCTTGTATGTGTGCGCTGTAAAATATTTTGTATTGTATCTTAGGCAGACTTCTGGGGAAATTGGTGAGCCAATCACACAAGCAAGAAATTATGTTTCCGGGGAGTGGTCAGTACATATTCTGTGTACAGAACAACTCCATGTAGCCATATTGCTTTACATTTATAGAAAATTACAGCAGAGTTACCCTTTAAGAATTTAATAACATTTATTGAACATTTCTATCTTGAGCTTACTTTTAGGAATGGATTAATTAGTGAGTTTAGTTCCGCTTTAACTCTAACTTCTACCTGACACCTAAAATTAAACTCAAGCTGCAAGTAAAAGGGAGCCAAAACAATCAAGATGCACAGTGATGACTGCTAATATGTGAATGTGTTTAGCTGCCCCCATGCAGTTGGATAAGCCACCTGAGGGCACAATGTGGATGTAGGTGTATACATGTAGAAGTGCAGTAAGAACCACAAGGTGCACCCATAAGGAAGCCAAGGGTAACAAAAAAACAGGGAATAAACCAGTAAAGGCACCTCAGCAGCCAATAGCACAATGTTAACCACATGCAGACAACTGTGATATGGGCGATTAACTAGCTGGACAAGAGCAGTACAGACGAGTCCTAGAAAACCATTACCCTATATTAGAGCTGAATGATTCTGGCTAAAATAAGAATCACTATTTTTTTGCTTAGAATAAAGATCATGATTCTTGTGGCGTAACATCATCTTTCACATTATACAAAAAAATTTTTCAAACTGTATTTTTTCCAAAAATACTGCGTTTAAAAGACCATTGCACAAATACAGTGTGACATAAAATATTGTAACAACTGCCATTTTATTCTCTAGGGTCTCTGCTAAAAAATACATATATGTTTTGGGGTTCTAAGTAATTTTCTAGCATAAAAAAACGATTTTAACTTGTAAGCAACAAGTGTCAGAAAAAGGTTCAGTCTTTAACCACTTGCCTACAGGGCACTTACACCCCTATCCTGCCCAGGCCATTTTTCAGCTTTCAGCGCTGTCGCACTTTGAATGACAATTGCGTGGTCATGCTACATTGTACCCAAACAAATTTTTTATCATTTTCTTCACACACATAGAGCTTTCTTTTGAAGGTATTTAATCACTGCTGGGTTTTTTATTTTTTACAAAAAAAAGACCAAAAATGTTGAAAAAAAAATGTTTTTTACGTTTTTCTGTCAGTAAATTTTGTAACAGAGTAATTTTTTGCGTTCACTGATGTGCGCTGATGAGGCGGCACTTATGGGCACTGACGAGGCGGCACTTATGGGCACTGATTAGGAGGCACTAATATGTCACACTTATGGGCACTGATAGGTGGCACTGATATGTGGCACTGATGAGCACTGATAGGTCGCACTGATGGGCACTGTTAGGTGGCACTGATGGGCACTAATAGGTGGCACTGATGGGCACTGATAGGTGGCATGGATAGGCGGTACTGATGGGCACTAATGGGCATTGATGGGTGGCACTGATGGGTGACACTGATGGGCATTGATCGACAGCAGTGATGGGCATTGATGGGCAGCACTGATAGCCAGCACCGACTGGCATTGCTAATGGGCACTGATTGGTGGCATTTGTGGGCAGTGGTGAGCACCGATTGCTGCCACTGATGGGCACTGATTTCTGGGATTGGTGGGCAATGGTGGGCACTGATTGGTGACACTATATTGCTATATTGTAATCAGAGCACTGATGATCAGTGCCCTGATTACATTCCTAGATGTCCCCCCATGGGCGCTCTAGCATCCCAGAATGAGAGCCGCACTGCCCTACTTTAATTTGACGGTGTGCAGGCGGCAACTAGTTTGGTGGTTAAACTGCCCTCATCTACAGACCAAAGTTCATCCCTTTGATCTAAAACAACAAGATAGCACTCTATGTCGAAGATACCCTAGTGTTTTGGGGGGATACGGGCCCATCCCTGTATGCAGTTATGTCCTTAATAGACTTGTATGGATCCCTTTCAGGATTCAATATTAACTGGGACAAATCCGTAATGCTCCCTGTGGACCCTGTGCATATGGGACATCCACGCCAGACTCATCAGTTGGCTCTGGTTACATCATTTAAATATTTGGGAGTGGTAATTACACTGAATGTTACAGAATATACAGATAGGAATATACTCTTTCTTATTGCCAAATTCAGACAATTGAGTAAAACATGGAGTAAATTTCCATTGTCTATGGTAGGAGGGCGAATTTGGTGAAGATGGTGTGGATGCCCCAGATGTTATATGTATTGCATAATTGCCCTATATGGTTGACGTTACGATTATTTAGGACTATTGATTGTGGAAGAGTGTTTAAAACCTAAAATTAGATTAGAAATATTACAACAGCCCATAGATAACGGGGGAATTACGATACTAAATGCAAGATTATACTTTATCGCATCACAATTACAATATTGGCATGGTTGGGAGGTAGTGGACATGGAGGACCCTACACAGAAGATAATAAAATCTCAATTTAAAAATACCCTTTAGTTCAACTAATAGTAGCTCACCATTTTTATAATAAAAAAAAGGTTCCCTACTTTCTAATTGATTCATAGGGTATGGGAAGCAGTGAGAAATATTACTCAGCATAAAGGGTATACGAAACATATGGGATAACGTTTACCTTTATGAATTTAATAGACTATCGGAATTTTCAGATTGGAAAAAGGCGGGCATAATATTTCTGTACCAGTTATATAAAGGGGATGTTCTACTTCCTTTTAATATATTAAAAGACCGCTATCAGTAACAATAACTTCTACCAATAACTTCAAATACGTCATGCATTACAAATTCAAAGCTCAAAAATCCAATTACAGTATTAACACTCTAAAATTCTAACAAAGGCAACTTCGGTTGCCTGTACAAAACGAGGATTAATAGGAGAGCTTTATTCCAACTTACAAATAATAGAGAACACCGAAAAACATAAAAATAGTTTTGCCTGGTGGCAAGGAGACATAGAAGATCTAGATAAGGTGAACGGGACACGAGCCCTGGAAACACTTCCGAGGTGATCTCTCTTATCCTCTCAAAGGCTATCTCAGCTTTTTATCATAAATAGGGCTCATTATAACCCACAAACACTCTATGCTTGGGGAACATATACAACAAAGTTATGCCCACGATGCTCTCTATTTAATGGTTCTCACCTCCACATGATCCTGGATGAAAACCTTCTCCAGAGTGCTCAGGACCTCAGACTGGCCTGAAGGTTTACCTTCCAATAAGACAATGATCCTAAGCACAGCTAAAATAATGAAGGAGTGGCTTCACAACTCTGTGACTGTTCTTGAATGGCCAAGCCAGAGCTCTAACTTAAACCCAATTGAGCATCTCTGGAGAGACCTAAAAATGGCTGTCCACCAGCGTTTACCATCCAACCTGACAGAACTGGAGAGGATCTGCAAGGAGGAATGGCAGAGGATCCCCAAATCCAGGTGTGAAAAACTTGTTGCATCTTTCCCAAAAAGACTCATGGCTGTATTAGATCAAAAGGGTGCTTCTACTAAATACTGAGCAAAGGGTCTGAATACTTAGGACCATGTGATATTTCAGATTTTCTTTTTTAATAAATCTGCAAAAATGTCAACAATTCTGTATTTTTCTGTCAATATGGGGTGCTGTGTGTACATTAATGAGGAAAAAAATGAACTTAAATGATTTTAGCAAATGGCTGCAATATAACAAAGAGTGAAAAATTTAAGTAGGTCTGAATACTTTTCCCCACTGTATATACATTTGCTAGAAACATTAGAAAGAGAGAGTTCCTGTAAATGTTGCTTTGCTGCTTCTCTGCACAAACTATAGAAAGCCAGGAATCACAGATTGCTGCAATCATTCAGTGCACAGTGCTGCAGCAGGTCTTTGCTGTCAAACATGCATAATTTATTATTTGGCACACTCTCTATATGTTTTAGCCTCATGTATATTATCACTGTGGTTTGTCTACAGACACCGCACATGCAACAGTAATCATATTTTCCGCAGTATACCGATACAGCTAGTAATTAATATTTATTGGTCTTTTGGGAAAATGTCTATTTTTGAAAAGCATCTTAAAACAGCACCACATCATGCTTTTATATGTAATGGAAAAACAGTTAACTTTCCCCCTAGCAAAATTGATTATATATTGATAAATGCAGTGCATTGATTTTGTGCTACAAATAACTTTAGCCAGAAGTAAAACTACTTTGTCTCTAGCTTCCCTAGATCTAAAGATCAACTGTAATTTAATTTTAAATTTAAATAATACCTGAAAAAAAGACTGAGCTTACTTTATCATTTGGCTGCCTATAATATTTTTAACTAATCTATTGATTTCACTTTTTACTGCAGGTGGATCCATTAGCTGTGTTAGCAGAAACTATAATGACACCTTCACAGTAACTGCCATACCTGGGAGCAACATGTGTTGTGTACAGCTGCCCGTACAAATGAATTACAGGATTTCACTATACACAAGTGTATGCAGCTCAGAATGCAAACATGCATACATCCACATCCAACTGTACTGTGTTATTAATTTAAACAGGCAGCTGCAGCTCCCAGGCGCAAAATAAAAAAAAAAGATATTTTATACTTTATCCCCCAATACACCTGTGTGAATGAGCCCTAAAAGTGCTTTGAGGGTTGGTCCACACCAGATGCGTTTTTATTCTGCATCAAAACGTATGGACAGTGTTTAACATGGATTGCAATAGCCCTATTCACATCAGTGTACCCAAAGGTGTTCTATTGAGTTGAAGTCAGGACTTCAGGGGCCATCCCCAAACTGTTCCCACAATGTTGGGAGCATGAAACTTTCTAAAATGTCTTGGTATGCTGACGCCTTAAGAGTTCCCTTCACTGGAACTAAGGGGCCAAGCCCAACCCCTGAAAAACACCCTTCCCCATAATCCCCCCTCCACCAAATGATTTTGACCAGTGCACAGAGTCCTGACCTCAATGCAATATAACACCTTTGGGATGAATTAGAGCGGATACTGATTGCCAGGCCTCCTCGTCCAACATCAGTGCCTGACCTCACAAATGCGCTTCTGGAAGAATGGTCAAACATTCCCATAGATACACTCCTAAACCTTGTGGACAGCCTTCCCAGAAGAGTTTAAGCTGTTATAGCTGCAAAGGGAGGGCCAACTCAACACAGAACCCTACGGACTAAGACTGGGATGCCATTAAAGTTTATGTGAGTGTAAAAGCAGACATCTCAATACGTTTGACAATATAGTATGCAGTATGTGTGTATATATTTTATATATATATATATATATATAGATAGATATATATATATATCTATATATATATATAGATAGATATATATATATATCTATCTATATATATATATATTATATTCTGCAAGAATTTAAACAATTTAAACAGCAGCCAAACAGCAACCATGTATATATTAGGAATTAAAAAAAATGTTTTCAACCAAAAGTTGCAGCTCCTGTGAAATGGGCATGAACTTGTATCTTAAAGATACCTGTCTCTTTCCAAATTGACAGGTTTGCCAGATTCAGATGATAAACCTTTATTCCTTTACTCATCTGTAAAGACCCATCTATTCTCATCATGACAAACGTGTGACATTTCTTTCTTTTGAGGTCATTCAGCTTCCTTAGAAACCATAACAAATACTAGACAGCACATTCTATAGCTGAATTATCTCATTTGATCCTCTTTTTCTTAAAATCTAAAAATAGATAGAAGCTAAAAGGTATATTAATAACTTACGTAATAAAAGGTAATTTGCAGTACTGAGCTCAGTCTGACCATCCTGTGGCTAAAGATAGAAGCTGGTTGGTTTCTATGTACTCATTTGCCCCAGTCTTCCCTCTGTATAGTTTAAAATCTTCCAAAACTACTATAAAGTTCAGGCTAAATAAACTGTATGTATGGCATAAAGTTTAATGTAAATTGTTTATTGGTTCACATAGGAGCTAACATCTTATATAATAAGCCTTGCAACCTACTTTACATATGTGTTTAGTAAGTGTAATTAGAGTGATATAATAACCGCTGATCTGCGTACTTACTTTATATTATTTTTTAATTTGCTTTTCATTTTTCAATATTCAATAACAAACAGTGAATTTTTTGTTACACAATAAGGCCTAGTTCACATGCTGCCTATCAATGCGTATCCCATGCAAGGACCGAGTCAACCAGCATGGGAATGCACAGGTGCTAAATGCATCCTTGTGCAGGTAGTCCCACAGATGTCCATTGTGACATGCTGCATGGACAAAGCCGCTGCTGCATGGCCCCAATCATAGGCAGTGTGCATAAATGTAAAATCGAGACACATGTGCATCGCCATGGGTACGCATTTAAATGCCTTGAGTGAAAAGACCTAAACGTTTGGGGGGGGGGGACCATGCACTTGCGCATTTACATACACAAAATCTGTAAGTATAACAATTTCTCATCCCCATCATACAGTTCCACAAGGTCAGACCATGAGGCTAGTGGTTCACACAAACGTTGGGAGCTGAATCTAAATTTTAGGTAGCCTGGTAAATTAACCCTCATTAAAATAGTATTTACAAAGCTAAAGCATGTGGTACTGGAGGAGGGTTTGGAGTCTCTCCACTGTAGGAAATTGGCTTTGTGAGCATAGAAGCATACTGTACAAAGCATAATTTTTGCAGAAGTGGTAGGGATGAAGTCATTGATCTGTCCTAAAAGGCATACTCCTGCAGAGGTTAGTAGTAGTGGACTAAGACATGCTAACAGCTTAATGTATATACTAGATCAATAATGGCCCAACAAGGAGCATGACCAGAAGAAATTAAACAACTAGTTGGGCTTTGGAGACATCTCGGGCAATCTGAGTGGTGCAATATGCTATTTTGTGATGGTCAGTCAAATAGTATAAACAATGCAATAATTTAAATTGAACCAATCTTTTAGTTATATTGAAGTCATTACTGAGCCAGTAGCTGGTAATTATATCTCACATGTCAGGGAATGATATAGCTATGTAAAAAGTCCACTTTTTAAATGAGTTGACAAAGTTGAGGACCAACTGTTTGTGACAGGTTGTAGATATTGGTTACAACTTTTTGCTGAAAAAAAATCTTGGAGAAGGTTGTCAAATATATTTTCCAAGAATAAAACTTGGAAGAATACTTGGAGAGACCAAAACTGTGTCGTTATAGCATGTCTCAGCAGTTAATATCTGAAAAAACATTTTGTTTGGCATATTTAGAAGTGTTTGTAAGTTCAAAAACACACCTTTACAGAAAAGCTGGTAGATCCCATAGATGGCCCACCAGCAGGTGTCTGGGTGATCATACAGTTCAGAGGTTAGGACTGTACTAAAGAGGGGATCTAGCACTGCCCTTTTTTAAGCTAGGCTAGATCTGAGACATTCACTGGTGTAGATCTGTTACACATACTCCATTATCCAAAGAGGAAAGGGTCCAGCAGCTTATACCTTTACTTTTCTCTCTTGCAGCTTCTTTCAGCCACAGGGAGTGAAAAGAAATACACTACCCTTTTAGGTATGGGGATTACATGATCCTATCCCCTTCTGATCACATAATACTGCTAACTAGACAGCCAATGCTACCACCCGGGGTGGAAAGAGAGCCATCAGCCTTGTATCTGTTATCAGATTGAGCAGGAAAGGGATGTCCTGCTGTTGGGGTTTCAACTAAATTGACCTGACATGACAAAGCACGGGTAAATTCGCAATGGCAGATTCCATTCTCTCAGGACAGATTTCCAATAATAATAGAAACTTAAAGAGGAACTAAACCTGCCTGTCCATTATAGCCAAGCAAGTGGCCATCTTGCCCTCTGTTTGATCTGCCGTTGACATGGTGTAGAACATGTGATCAACTATGACAACATTTGATGGCTTGAAAGTTCGATTGAAAGCTACCAAAAACACACTAGTAGGGGCAACAGTTATCATTTAAGGCATGCTTTGAATTTACCAATTTGGGAAACAGTTAAATTGGTGGGTTTAGTTCCACTTTTACTTCCATGAAGCTCAATTAAACCTTCTGCATTTATTACTGCAATTCAATCAAACTGCATACAATATAATACATTTTTCTATATGGTCTGAAGTTTTTTGGTATTGTGTGCAGCAGCTAAGGTTAAAATACTTTGTGCAGCAGCACTATGAACAGTCGGACTGCAGCTTTCCCATACACACTACAACAGCCCAAGTCTCCAGTGGTCCAACATGCCTCCTCCCCTGCACATTGCTCCAAATAATGGTGCTGCTTAGAGAGCATCATAAGTTCTGTTAACTGGAACAATGTGCAAGGGTTAGTCTCCAGAGTGCTTCTGCGTGGGTTATTTTTGCTGTAATAAATTTATATTGAAGTTTTACAAAAGGTTAAACAGTCTAGTATACACAGTTGTTATTGCAAAGATCAGTACAACAAGCTATAAAAAAAGACTACATCATAATTAACATTGCTGGAGGAGTATCTTGACTGTGTATATGAGTTAAAGACAAGTGTGGCTAACTGACTGATATAGTACAGGGTATTTTAAAGTGGGAGTAAACTCCCTGGTTGATTTTTACCTATAGGTAAGCCTCACCTAAGGTTCACCTATAGGTACAGTAAATATCTCCTAAACAAGCACCATTTAGGAGATATTTACTTGCGAAGACATCAGTAACGTCACTGGTGCATGCGCTCCGAAGGAACGGCTTAACCAGGCCGTTTCTTCAGAGTCCTGTTACGTGAACAGTGTGGGAGTGATGTCATCGCTGCTCATCCAAAGGACTGGAGCCTGCCAATCGGAACGAAAACTGGGTAAAGATGGAAGCCCTGTCAGGGGTGACACCGCACCGCTGGAGGGCTTAGTTTTAAGGTATGTTTGACATAATGTGCTAGTATGCAATGCATACTAGTACATTATAACTTTGCCTTGCAGGTTTAAAAAAAAAAGGCCAGCGGTTTACTGACGCTTTAACCCGTGCTACAGAACAAAGTACTTAGAAAAAAAACCCATACCACAAACCTGACTGCATTACAGTAATAAATAAGGAAGGTTCAACTGGGCTTTAAAGGCATCCTGTAATTAAGCTATAGTAAATGTTACAAAACATGTGCAAAATAAGAGTGGTATGTTTTCCTTTAAACTACCATTGTATAACATACTGAAAATGGTAAAAAAAAATGTTTAGGAAATAGTTCTCTTAATCATACTGTATGGAGATTTTGTAAATGTTTCTTTTTTTCAGTAATCCAAAAGTAAGGTTATTTAAAAAGTAAACTTTAAGAGTAAAATGTGCTCTGGAAACATGTTCCTTATATAATCAAAGATTAGTCAATAGAGCAGCTAGAAATGAGAATTCTTAAAATGAAAATATCGTTTGCTTACAGTGCAAGATGTCAGAAAGCACCTTCATGCTTCATGATCACCAGTACAGCCAGGCACACTACTCCACTGAACTAAGAAAGACAGAATTATCAATCAAGGCTTAACATTCTGACTTTGCTGTACTTTAAAGGTATTGGTCCATGCAAAATACACAATTTCATTTTGGACATTAAATAGCTGTCAATATAAAAACCCAGGTTGGTGGTATGTAAATATTTGGTGATTCCAAAAGCTCTTTTTAACTCCCCCCCCCCCCGTAAATTAATCTGAACAGGAAGGGCAGCTAGTACAGTTAGACAGTGCTAATGTGTAATGCAGACTGATCTAACCCTAACTTGTTAACACAGCTATTTAACTTGCCCTTCTGCTTAAAGAAAACTCTAAAGAAGAATTTTGGTCAGGCTACATATTCTCAACAAGCAGTAAGTAACCTTTCAAACAAACCCTCACTGGTGTCTGTAGCTGCAGGCACTGTAGAGCAGTTCATTATCAAAATTTACAGCAAAAGCGCTGAGATCATTTAAAGTGTATGTATTTAGATTTACATAGTTAGACTGGGGAGATGTTGTTAGGTTTTACTATTATCTGGGTCTCTGTTAGAGAGATTTATCCTCACTTCCTGTCCTGCTGACATTTACCAGACAGGAAGTGTGGGGAACTCTGCAAAAGCAGCACAGATGGAAAATAAATGTTTTTTTTATTAGAGTAGGGGACGGCTGAAGTTCCTATCAGATTTTAACGTGTCCCTGTTGCAGATTTTCCCTTCCTTCCTGTCTGGTGAAACCATGGTCAGCAGGACAGAAAGCTGAATCTCTTTTAAAAACTTCCAAATAGCATTAAACCTAACAGGAATTATATCCTTTCCCATTTTATTTAAAAGAAGTAAAAAGTTTTTGTCTTGACACTTTAAATTGGGTCTCAGCATTCTGTTCTACCCCTCTTTTGATCCACATATTCTTAATAGATTAGAGATTAGAAGGCTGATAGGCTAACAATTCGCTGCTGGGAAAGTGGAACAATGATACACTGCTGAAATGATACAATGTATTTTTTCTGTAAATTTGCAGAATTACTCCATTGTGCCTGCAGCTACAGAGGTCAGTAGGGGCTTATTTTAAAACGTATTTACAGTTTGTTAAAATATGTAAATATTTGAAAGTCCATAGCCTGGCCACAGTTCTGCTTTAAAAGGTCTATGCATTTAAAAAAATTGCTGTGCAGATTTCTTAAGCTTTCACACAGGCACCATGAATGATTGCCATGTTGTCTATAATATAAATATCTCTTATGCTCATCAGCACCTAGTGACCATAATGTGTTATTTTTCTCAATCCTCAAAAAAAAAATAAAGTGCTAAATAAGAATAATAGATGTAGCACAAAACAAATATGACAATCATTAGTGGCACCTGTGTGAATTCTTAAGACATCAGTGGAGCAATTTTTTTTTTATATATTTAGACCCCTAAGTGTTATATACTTATGTAATCTACTGTGGTCAGCATATAGCAGGCACCAGGCCTTTTCTTAAAGTAAGCACCTTGAATGCCTATGAAATGTAATACATACTTGACTTATAGTCAAAAACCCCATTGCTCTCCATTTCCTAATACTCACATGTACACATTTGCTGCTAAACAATATCTAATATTATCTGCAGACTCTTCATTAAACTGTCCACTCTATTTTAATTAAGCAAAAAAATGACAATTTTAAAGCAGGAATATAAGAGAAAAAAAAATGCATACTAATCCACAAGCCTTATAATTGCAAGACTGGAACATACGGGCTATTGGTAAAGCCACTATGCTCATTTATTGTCCCAGTTGTGCTATTAAGGTATGTAAGGCTGTGGAATTAGACTGAATACATTTCACTAACTTTAAAATCTGAAAATAATAAGCCATTTTGGCTATGGCATGCAACTGTGGTGCTGGCATTGCACGCATTTTACTGCATAAATCAAATGGGTTTAGTCCAATTAAACAAAAGTAATATTACTCTTATATATGGCCAAGTAACTAAACAGGGAAGTTTTGGGTTGTCACTGTAACTGGAAAAAAAAGATACTTTTTCCAGTGACAGCTGTCTAAGGCCCCTTCACACTTCCGAATGGGGCTGTTAGCAATTACATGCGGGAGACCAAGCCATGGTTTACTGGCGATTAGCTGTGTTAGCAAGTTCCATTGAAAGCAATTAGTAGCTGACAGCTTCTGCGGCTAATTACAGCTGTTCACATGTAATCGCTGTGTCTGCATCCAGGAATGATCATTTGCAGGGAATCGTAATTCCATGCAATAAAATGCATTTTCAAAACTCGGGGAATTTCAGTCGTTATGCTCTCCAAGTCCTTCAGTGCATGAAAGAGCACACTTTTTTTTGAAGGGGGAAGGTGGGTTAAAATAAGCAAGCGAACAGCAACCCTACCACATAAGGGTGTTTTATTGGCTTTTTATTTGATATCTTTTTGTGAAATATATTTTCCTGTGTATTAATTGTGTTGGCTACCCCATGCCCACTCTTATTTTTAGCAACTATATTGATTCTTCACAATGATAGTATGCTTAGAGATGAACTAAACTAATGCGAAGTTTGAGAGGTCTGAATTAAAAGCAAAGAATACACTAAGACCACACATCATGCATAAATATATACATACATAGCGGCAAATATGCACATATAATTACAGGAGTGGCTCTTCAAAGTTGGGGGGGGGTCTATTTACACTTCAATAAATGTGTACTGTCACTTAAATTTTTAAACAAATTCTGACTCTGGGAAACCCAGGTGATCCCCAATGATGTCACCCAAAGATTGGATAATGTTCACAAATATGTGTGGCAGTACATGTTTATAAAAAAAGGAGGTGGGAAGGGCATGGGGTTCCCCTTGATATTCCAAACAGACTGTTATCCAGACATTCAGCCTGGGTGGCCAGTATAGGAATGGCAATACGCAGGTGGACCCTTCTTCCTGTACCATACGCACAAAGGCGGCACAGTGGTGTAGTGGTTAGCACTCTCGCCTAGCAGTAAAAAGGGTTGCTGGTTTGAATCCCAACCACGACACTACCTGCCTGGAGTTTGCATGTTCTCCCTGTGCCTGCGTGGGTTTCCTCTGGGTACTCCGGTTTCCTCCCACACTCCAAACACATGCTGGGAGGTTAATTGACTTCTGTCCAAAAAATAAAAATAAAAAAACTGGCCTTAGTATATGAATCGGAGTTGTGGACCTTGGATTGTGGGCACCTTGAGGGTAGGGACCGATGTGATGTATGTGTGGAGTGCTGTGTAAATTGTTGGTGATATATGGGTACCTTAAATTAAAAAAAATTAAAAAATAATAGAAGAGCATCTTAATGAGACACAATGTATAGGGACAATTGTAGACATGCACCCACACTCAGGTTGAACTGGATGGACTGGTGTCTTTATTCAACCTTACTAACTATGTAACTATGTAACCTGGCCACATGCCTTTCAGGTTAAATAGGAGTTCCACCCAAAAGTGGAAGCTCCACTTATCTACCTCCTCCCCCTCATCCAGTGCCACATTTTGCACCTTCAGGGGAGAGGGGGGAGCGGGTACCTGTTCTTGACAGGTACCCATACCCACTTTGGAGAGATCTTGCCGAGACCACTCGAACGTTCACCCCCCCCCCCCCCCCCGTGCCATTCAGAATGCACAGAGCGCTTTGCGCATGAGCAGTAGGAAGCCGTTTGTGATCCGAAAGGCTTCACTGCCGGTTTCCCTTACCACGAATGGCAGTGGCAGCACCGAGAGCCGACTGAAACATTGACTGGGGTGCCGACATCGCTGGATTCCAGGACAGGTACATTTCCTAATATTAAAAGTCAGCAGTTACAGTATGTGTTGCTGCTGACTTTTAATATTTTGCTGGGGGGCAGACCTCTGCTTTAAGTTACTTGCAAGGGAAATGGCCAAGCCCCTTGGCTCAATTTTGAGGGACAAGGTCCTCATCTGCACCTCTATGCACCTCAAAAAGGAGGTGGGGGTAATGGGGGAACTTACGGTAGAACCTGAAAGCCCCTTTATAATAAAGGGGTGCCCAGAATTCTGCCTCTTTCTGAGGGAATGAGTACAGAGAGGACACCCTCATTAGTGGATGGGATGCTAGTTGGTTCTACAAGTCTACTCATGGTGAGTGGATATTCATTATCCCCATCAATTTGGTTGTACAAGGACTACACTGGCCCTGTTGGGTGCAATTGGTGGCAATTATGTCCTCCCATTACCTGAGAACCTTGTCATCTTGGAGTTCTGTGTTCACCCATATAAACAGACTAATTAATTTATTACACTCATTTATTCATGCGCCTCCTTTGGAGTGGTCCCTATGCCATTGCCGGGGTCTTTGTTCTGTGGTGGAGTCTGTTCTGGAGTTAGGTATATTCTGCATATCGTATCATTCCCAGTATTCTCCTGAGAAAGCAGGTCCTAATTCCTAACTCTAGTCTAATGACTAACCAATAGATAGGTTCATCTATTGCATGGGCTTATGCCCAGTTTGAGTACATAAATGGTAACCCCTATGTGACCTCTAGAATTTACTATAGTTCTACACATTTGGATGATATGTTTCTGCAGAGAATGTCGTTTTGGTAATTGTTTTTAATAAGTAGCATAAATGTTTATTTTTTCTTGATTTGTAATAATCTAATGTAATAATCTAATGGTGCCACTGCTACTTGTCCTTAAGGGAACTCTTAAGGCGTCAGCATAACGAAGTCATGTTCCAACATGACTTCGCACCAGTGAACAAACAAGGTCCATAAAGACATGGATGAGCAAGTTTGGGGTGGCAGGGAGAACACCTTTGGCATGAATTAGAGCAAAGACTGCGAGCCAGGCCTTGAGCCCCCGTTCACACCTATGCGAATTAGATGCGGATTACACCGCATCTAATTTGCAGGACATTTTAAAATACATTCATATGAATGCATCTGGTTCACATATGTGAGTTGCATTCGCACTGCGCATTGCACAAAAAACGTGTGCGTTTTCTGGGCATTACGGTGCGAATTACGAGCCCCTTATCTTCTATGGGAACGCATCTGCTTCGCAGATGCATTGCGTTCTGAACATGGATTTTCTCCTTCTCCTCACTACACCTCCCCCTCTCCCTGCTCACTGATCCTGAGCTAAAACGCAGATGAGCCTTTGAACAGGAGATTTTTATCTTCCCAGTGAAACCTGAGCTTCAATTCGCACCGCACATGTGTGAACCCAGGCTCGGTGCCTGACCTCACAAATGCGCTTCTGGAAGAATGGTCAAACATTCCCATAGACACACTCCTAAACCTTGTGGACAGCCTTCCCACAAGAGCTGAATCTGTTATAGATGCAAAAGGTGGGCCAACTCAATATTAAACCCTACGGACTAAGACTGGAATGCCATTAAAGTTCATGTGTGTGTAAAGGCAGGCGTCCCAATACTTTTGGTAATATAGTGTATATAAAACATACTGACTCTCATTTATATCTTAACAACTTGCTGACCAGCCGCCGCAGTTTTACTGCAGCAGAAAGGCATGGCAGGGTGAAACGACATTATGTAATATCACTTCGCCCTGTGGTCACTAGGGGCGCGCACGCCCGCTGCTCACCCCTGGTTCCGATGCTAGTGCCCGGGAGTTGCGATGACCGCCGGGCTCCCGTGATCACTCGTGACACACCAAGAACCGGGATCTGTGTGTGTAAACACACAGATCCCAGTTCTATGAGGGGAGAAGAGACTGATAGTCTGTTCATACAAAGTATGAACAGCGATCTGTCATCTCCCCTAGACAGTCCCATCCCCCCTTCAGTTAGAACACAGAGGGGGAACACAGTTAACCCCTTGATAGTCCTCTAGTGTTAACCCCTTCCCTGCCAGTGACATTTTTACAGTAATCAGTGCATTTTTCTAGCACTGATCGCTGTATAAATGTCAATGGTCCCAAAAATGTGTCAAAAGTGTCTGATGTGTCCTCCATAATGTCACAGTCCCGATAAAATAGCAGATCGCCACCATTACTAGTAAAAAAAAAAAAATAATAATAATAATAAAACTGCTATAAATCTATCGCCTATTTTGTAGACGTTATAACTTTTGCGCAAACCAATCAATATACGCTTATTGCAATTTTTATTACCAAAAATATGTAGAAGAATACTGTACATATTAACCTAAACTGAGAAAAAAATAGCTTTTAAAAAAAAAAATGGGGATATTTATTATAGCAAAAAGTACAAAATATTGTGTTTTTTTCAAAATTGTCGCTCTTTTTTTGTTTATAGCGCAAAAAATAAAAACCGCAGAGGTGATCAAATGACCACCAAAACAAAGCTCTATTTGTGGGGAAAAAAGGACATCAATTTTGTTTGGGTGCAGCACCGCACAACCGCGCACTTGTCAGTTAAAGCGACGCAGTGCCGAATCGCAAAAAATGGCCTGGTCATTCAGCAGCCAAATCTTCCGGGGCTGAAGCGGTTAAACTGAATGGGTTGTTTTGCAAGGTGAGGGTTTACATATACTTAAATTGCTTTTGACAAAACATTCATAAACTGATGACCACTACATTTCCTTTTATTCTTTCTTTTTAAATACAACATGTACAATATGACAAGTATTCAGAATACATTGGGGGTTATTTACGAAAGGCAAATCCACTTTGCACTGCAAGTGCACTTAGAAGTGCAGTCGCTCCAAATCTGAGGGGTAGATCTGAAATGAGTGGAAGCTCTGCTGATTTTATCATCCAATCATGTGCAAGCTAAAATGCTGTTTTTTATTTTCCTTGCATGTCCCCCTCGGATCTACAGCGACTGCACTTCCAAGTGCACTTGCAGTGCAAAGTGGATTTTCCTTTAGTAAATAACCGCCATTATTTTGGTTTCTGCTAGCACAAGCTTAGTTTTTAATCCCAGGCAAAAGAGACCGACAGTGGTGCAGTAAGAGCTCATGCCGTATGTCAACAGTCTCTTCTAACCTTTTGAACTGATTAACCATAGATAGCAAGATCGTTGTAGCACTTGCCCAACTTTCCCACCAAGAAATATAGATATATGTGCTCCCCCCCACCCAATCTGAAAATATTATGTCATCACTAGTGAATATTATAGCTCAATGCCTCTCTGAAACCTTTCTGTACTTAAAGCAATTGTAATTCTGCCCATCAATTAAAATTAATTTGAAGCAGAAGTTCAGTATTATGTTATGAAAGATTTAGAACTCTAAAGCTAGGGCATAAAGGTTATATATAATTTACCACTAGCTACATGCCTTTCTAATGTTCAAATACAAATCCGGGAATATTGAATGTTCATTTTGTGTTATGTCAGTCTGCCAGCATAGACTGTTGGTTACCAAATGGGGCTGTTGCCAGGTTAGGAAACAGCTGAAGCAGGTGTTATAAATTATTTCAGGAATGCCTACCTCCCTCTAGGGTGAAAGGTTTTCTCAACATATTATCCAGCTAAGGATCTGGGTGGCAAAAAATGATCACACAGTTATTGCCCATCCAAATGCAAACCATGCTAATATGATTGTTCTGCTAAGTGTAGACCACCATGATTTTGTAAACAGTAATGTTATGGAAGTAAAGAAGCAAATGAATAAACTATTTTAGAACATATGTTCCCATCAGTGGCTGCTGTTTGCTTTTGCCAATTTGACACAAACTGTAATATTTGTATAATTTCTATTATTTACAGTATATCAAATATTGCAATGATGTAATAAATGGTCAGCAACATACCATCATTTTATAACATCCACTATAGATAAGACTGTTGTCACTAAGGGAAATTTCAGTCCATACAGTTACACTGTGTATATTATAAAATATCCTATTCAACCAAATCACAAGACTCTTAAGCACTAAAATGAAAATTAACCCCTTCACGCCGACCGTACACAAATATGCAACCCCACTGGGCTGGGCTTTTTTCTGCATTTTTGCACATCTTCCTTTGTGCTGGAAGTGCACCAGACGGCGGGCACCCAGCACAGAGACCAAGGTCTCACGGAGAGCCCCGGGCCCCATGCTAACGATCTGGACCCGGATCTCCTGATTCTGGGTCACCTGATCGCTGTGATAGCCTCTGATTGGCACCATGTTTTTTTCTCTGTAAATGGAGGAGAGAGATAGTTAGTATCTCTCTCTCTCCTTGCAGAAAAAAAAGTGTGTAAATAAATAAATAATATTAATTAAAAAAAAAAAAAAATACAAAAAGAACTAAATCAAAGTTTGATCTAGGTCAGTGCCAGAGTTAGTTTTGGGTCAAGGTCAGGGTCGAAGGTCAAGGTCAGGGTCAAAGGTCGGGGTCAGTATTTTTTTTTATTTATTTATTTAATATCAGTGTCAGTGTGTTTTAGGTTAGATTAAAAAAAAAAAAAAAAAAATGGGTACTATTGTTTTTGGGCTGTACTATGGGTACAATCAACACCTAACAAACAAATACATGGTATTGCTGTGATCGCCAGGAGCAGGAGAATTTATTTTGGGTTGTTCTTTGGTGGAATGTTATGATAGTAGCAAGAAATATACAGCTAAATTTTAAAAAAAAAGATTTTTTTTTTTTTACTGTTTTGGGCCAGGTTTTCTTTTGATAATAAAAAAAAATTCAGGAGATATCCATTACCATTTACCACCAAAAGAAAGACCAATTTGTCCTGAAAAAATGCGGTATAATCCACCTGGATGCACAAAGTAGTTGTGATGAGATGCAAAGTTTTAAAATCGTGCTTAGGCATTTAGATTTGCTTTAGCCTTAGGCGCCAAGGGGTTAATTAGAAAAGCAGATGAATTTATATAAAGTAAATAATTAAAAAAACATATAAATAAATACTATACAATGTAAATGTATTATGTTTATATTAAAATGTATAGAAGTCAGGAATGTTGTAGATAAGCTGTACCCCAGGAGCTGGGCATGCAGTGGTAATATTTCTAACCTTCCCAATGAGGGCTATATTCTCTGCCGGGTTCCAGTAGGGGGCTACTCCACTTGTTGATTACCTTGTTTATGCCCTGTATACATAGTACCTGTGTTGTTCTCCTCCACCTGATAGGTGTTTTCAAAATCATATCTTTGGTCATATCTTTGACATATCTGTATGTAATGCCGCATACACACGATAGAAATTTCAGCCCGCAAAAGACCGATGAGAGTTTTTCGACGGAAAATGCGACCGTGTGTATGCCGTGTGTAGGATAAACCACTGTTTCCCATATTTTTCTAGCACATATATTATGTGTTGCATATGTACCGTATTTATTTTATGCGAATTAATAAAAAATGTTATATATTTTTATACGTGCCTACAAAGTCCATTATTCCTTTATTCAGCATTTATGGATTACATAGGATGTGCCACATTTATACCTAGGTGTTTGATTGCCACCTGAGGGCAATGCAATAAACATAATTTCACTCTTTAACCTTCGGTACACCTCGTTTTACACACAAGGAACAAAGGTAATATTGAGCCTACATACAGTTTATGTTACAAGAGGAGAGGGAAACTTTAACTTTGCTATGGTATGCAACTACCCAGTATGTTTGAATGTACTTGAAAATACCTCTCAGTTTATATAAAACGCATGTTTGTACCATTCTGACAAGCTTTTACATGGCTCAAATACTGTTATGCCCCGCACACATGGTCGGATTTTCCGACGGAAAATGTGTGATAGGACCTTGTTGTCGGAAATTCTGACTGTGTGTAGGCTCCATCACACATTTTCCATCGGATTTTCCGACACACAAAGTTTGAGAGCAGGATATAACATTTTCCGACAACAAAATCCGTTGTCGGAAATTCCAATCGTGTGTACACAAATCCGACGGACAAAGTGCCACGCATGCTCAGAATAAATAAAGAGATGAAAGCTATTGGCCACTGCCCCATTTATAGTCCCGACGTACGTGTTTTACGTCACCGCGTTTAGAACGATCGGATTTTCCGACAACTTTGTGTGACCGTGTGTATGCAAGACAAGTTTGAGCCAACATCCGTCGGAAAAAATTATAGGATTTTGTTGTCGGAATGTCCGAACAAAGTGCGACCGTGTGTACAGGGCATTACTGTTACTTAACAGACCTTTGTCCTTTGTACCGCTTCATTTTCTCTTAATAAAGCTTCTTTGGAAAAAAAAAAAAAGTAGAACCAAAGGCAAAAAAAAAAGTTGATTAGTCTCAGGGAAGAGGAATTTATAAATGCTAGATAAGGGTTTTTGAAGGTCATCATCCCTCAACATGGATTCGATGGCAGACTCTGAAAAGGGAGCACAGTTTAAATTGCTTCTGGTATGCATGTCTTAACTGTATATAACAAAAGAAATCGGTGTTTGGCAAGTGGTAGAGAGATTTCAGTTCGTCAAAGGTTTTCAGTTGCCCATTTGTGGAGACATCACCAAGCTTTTTAATCCCAAATTTTGTCCAGACCACTGGATCTTCAAAAGCAAAAAATTGGGGCAGGTTAGGATTCCTCCACAAAGGGGCATGAGGCAATGGCAGAAAGTGGCCCCCAATGTCCTCACTCTGAGCAACTATCTAGGCATGGAGAACTGACCTCATTAAAGTGGTTAAATCATAGGGTGATCTGGGTCCTCGCAAAACCAAATGGGCCAGTGCTTCATAAGAACCCACCACCGTCACCTCTAGAGCAACTGCAGCGTCATCCTACAGACCAGTGAGTCACCTATTAACCATCACCAACTGTCCTGCCAGAATATATTTGTAAAAATTAGGCATGGCTAGGCCCCTCTTCTCCCAGGGCTGTTGTAACATCCCAAGTTTCAGTCTAGCTACCCTCCATAAGAATTCAGATACCAACCATGAATTGATTTAAAGACAGATTTGGGGATCCATATGAGTGAGTTTCTCAATGTATACAGTAATAATGGCAACAGTTTCATTTTGAGTAGGTTCACTCTTCCTATCAAAGAGAGAGGCAAGTTCCTCCAGGCGCCAATTTTTTGCTTAAAAATTGATATAACAGGTGTCATGTTCAACCGGAAATGGTCCGAAACTGAGTTAATAATGGTGAGTCCCAAATACTTGACCCTAGACACCCTCTGAAGAGGTGTGGAGGTGAAGACAGCTTGGAATACATCCTTGCCCAGGGGGAGAATTGTGGATTTGTGCCAATTGACACGCAGCCCAGAGAAGGTAGAGATATGATCTAAAAAGGCCTGGGGCAGAGACGTAGCGGGGTCATCTAAAAACAGAACCACATCGTCGGCGTATAGAGCCGTCTTCTCCACTAAATACTCCACTGTAATACCTTTCACTAGAGAGGAGGCACACAAAACCACAGCAATCAGCTCCATCATTAGGGCAAACAGCCTGGGTGAAAGTGGGCAGCCCTGCCTAGTCCCACAGCCAACCGGGAAAGACTCTGACAATCTACTATTCAGTATAGTGGCCGTAGAATAATCATATAATAACTTGACCCAGTGTAAAAAAAACCTCACCAAAGCCCACGTGTTGTAAAACTGCCTGCATGTATTGCCAATCGACTGAATCGAATGCCTTTTCCCAATCTAGGAAAACCAATACTCGTTCGTCCGGGCCTTCTGGATGTAATTCAACATGGGTAAATACCCGGGTCAAAGCTTTTTTAATGTTATGCAATATCTGTAAGGCTTCATGCACAAAACACTGCTTTCAGTGGCATTTTTTTTTTACACCTCTGAATTAAACTGCTCCTAGCCAATGTGCCCTTGCACAAACAGGCATTTTAGCACTTTTTTATGCAAGGCATTCAGTGGCAGAAAAAAATGGTCCAGTCACGTGTTTCTGGAGAAGCGGTTTTCTTTTTTTCTGGGGAAAACACACATAAACGGGGTGATGTGATTTGACTCTGTAAATGTATACTTGGTTTTCCTTATTTACCTTTCTTTTTACAAGAAACTGGTCACTGTTATGGACTGGAGCTGCATTGTTCACTGGTGCTAGTGTATTGTAGTGATGACTGTTGTCTCTGTTTTTTTAATTTTGTAACTTTATTATGAAAATTTCAATAAAAAGAATTTTCAAATAAAAAGAAAATGCAGATAAACGCACCAAAACGAGCATAACTATGCGCTTATGTGTGTTGATTTATTCTAGTGGCTAGAATACAAGATCTTGCTAACAAATTTAGTTTACCCTCAAATGTTTCTAAACACTGTACACATGCATAAACGCGCCTAAACGCAAAAGAAAACAAATGAGATTGGAAAGAGCATCGCGTTTAATGGCTGCTGCAATTTTTAACAGTTGCAGTATAAACAAAAGTTGCAGTATAAACAAAAAAAAAAACAACCTCTGAACAGTGTTATGCTGTGCATAAAATCTCAGATACCAAACCTTATCTTTTGGAAGTGTTGAAGATAACTGAAAATCAAGCAACACTAAGGTCCGTCAAAGTTGTTAAGTAAAACCTCCTAGTTCTTGCATGGCTGGTAAGTTTTTAGCTCTCCCGCTAAGCACCCCAAAAGCCCCAAATCCCTGGCCCTCTTGTATACACATTTAACCTAACCCCTTTTCTCAGAAGCCTTTTCCTGCCCCCTCATACTTTCTGCAATTTAGTGTTGAGCAAAAAGACTGGACCAAGAATGATGCAATGGAACCAGAAGATAGCGTGACAGAATGCTTAAAGTGGAAGTAAACCCATCCATAAAACAGTTTAATTTCCTACATGTGCCTGAAATGTAACACTTCCATTGGTTGTGCTCTCAACCAAACTGTGAAACCATCCAATGGCTGGTGTCATAACTGATCACATGTGCAGCATCATAGCAGTTGTAGATTAAATAGAGGCAAAGATGGCAGCTTCCTTGGCTGAAAACGATAGGGGGTTTACTTACACTTTAAGTACTTGGGGCTCTTGGGTTGACAAAGCTGAGCAGGTTTTCAGGCACCTAAAGATGCAAGTTTATCATACCAACGTTTGTCTCACCTAAGACACTTTAAAGCTTAAACATGGTTCTCGGCAGAAAGAAGCAAACCTTATGTCTATGAACTGCAGTGAGTCTTTATTGCTAAATATCTCTAGATGAAAATAAAAACTCAATAAATTACCAATATTTCACTTCTGAAGGCAACAAATCCTCCCTTGGCTGAGAGAACTAATAAAGAGAGAATAAAAGTATAAAGTATACTTGGGTGGCCTAGGTATCGTCGCCATGCAGCCTTCGCCACCTTAATGATCATTTTAAGTGCTTTCACATATAGTTTTGGCTTCTTTCGGCTATAGTTTCTCTTGTCCCTATATTTTTCAGCTAATATTTTCTTCCCTGGTATTCTCTCGTATTTCTGTTCTGTCATCTTAAAGCGGAGTTCCACCCAAAAGTGGAACTTCTGCTCATTTGTCTCCCCCCCCCCTCTGGTGCCACATTTAACACCTTTCAGGGGGGGGGTTAGGGGGACAGGATACTTGTCTTTGACAGGTATCCTATTCCCACTTCCGGGGGCCCCAGCCATAGCTATTGACGTCATCGCCCGGCTCCCTCCTCCTCCCCCTGTCGCCCTTGCCAGTAGGAGAGAGGAGCGGAGCCTCACGAATGCGCAGTAGGTTTCCCAACGTGAAGTTGTAAGGCTACACTGCCGGTTTCCCTTACCCGCAATGGCGGCGGCAGCACCCGACAGCTGATGGAAACATCAGCTGCAGTGCAGACATCGCTGGATTCCAGGACAGGTAAGTGTCCTATTATTAAAAGCCAGCAGCTGCAGTATGTGTAGCTGCTGGCTTTTAATTTTTTCAACTTTCCATCTATTAAATCTTCTGCCCTTGTTGTTTTAACTTTGGATAGTAAAACATTTTTTTTCTGCCAGTAAATAACTTATACAGCCCGCTTCCTGTTTTTTGTGTGGTCATTAACCTGGGCTTATGACATCATTCACAGCTCTCTGTCAGGACCTGTGTCACTGTTTGAGTCACCTGCTGGTGGCACTGTTGTGTGTAAAACCAAAGAGTGTAGTTCTGGTGGCCACCAGTGGGTGTCTTCCACCAGATGGACCATACGGGTAATAAGGCTGCACCTGATAGGGCTGCTGGTGGTATATAAACCCGCCTTGCACCAAGATCGAGTGCTTCAGTATTTTCCCTGCAAGCCGTGTCCCTGCCTGAGCCTGATCCGTGCCTGATCCTGAGCCCTGATACGGAGACCTGTCCCCTGCTTTCTGCTCCCACTATTGACTTTCTGCTCCCAGTACCTGGCTTCTTGTTCCCCTTATCTCCTGTCTCAGTCCTGTCTTGCTTATGTGTGTGCCCCCCATTTGTATATAGTTAGTTAAGTTTAGTTAGTTAGGTTTTCATATAGGGTTTGCTGTGTTTCTTTTACTTTCCGCTTGCTTGTTTATGATTTACTGGTGTTGATATTGGAAGTGTGTCATTGTCTTAAATAAATATATATTTTCACTTACTCATCTGGTCCTGATTCCTTTAAGGTGCAGCCAACTGATCCCTGACACTCTCTCTCTCACGGAGACCAAGTGGTGTCATTACTGGCTCTAAAATAAGGTGTGTAATGGAAATGGAAAGGTTTTATGTACATGTATAATGGGGGAAGAAACTAGTGGAGTCAAACATTTAGGTGAGTTACAACTTTACCAAGCACTTCTATACTACAGCATCCAAATAAGAACTACAGTAAGTTTCTGGCGAGATCAAAAGTTATAAATAGGTTGCATACCCCTTTATGTGGATTATGCTTCTCCATGATGTGATATTAACTTTTTGTGCAGTTCTTTCTGAAGGTGTTTCAAATGACAAACTTAAAAAAGAAGGTTTCACAGCTATCTGTCTGAACCAGATCCCAAAAGTTATCCACTGGTATCAGAATAGTTTTCTCCTACAAGAGAAAGCCAGCTAATGAGCACAAACAAATTGCATGCCACAATGAAAAAAATGCTCCCTTCATGTTATAAGCGTTGCCAGGATTCGATTTCTTCCGACTGATTGGCGATTACATTTTTAAGCAAAATGTTGAATTTTCGGGGAAGTCAAGCCAACAAGCTTACAATTCATACTTGAGCTAATGCATAAGTGTCCACACTTTACCATCTGTCAACATATACATTTAGAGCTCTTTTAAAATCACTTTTCAATAACTAACTTGATTTATATGTTAGGAATTTTAACAGCTTGTCTTTATTATGGGAGTTGAGATTCATGTTTGCCACTACCATGAATTCCTGCTTGTTCAAGGGTCATGGACCTGGCAAAAAAATTCAGGAATTCGCCATAGTAAAAGTACTTCCTTTTTTGCACAGCTATGCATTCCTTTTAAAGTAAGGAAATCATTTTTCAGTTCAGCTAGTATACTTGCCTTTTACACTGTCACCATATAACATTATTTTATCTATGATTCCTATAAAAGACCTGGTGTAGTCATTTCCACACACATTCTACTCACTCCCAGCAACCTGCAAGTGAGTGTTTCAACATCAAGACCTTATGTGCCTATGGCAGCATTCACCCCCTGCATCTGATATGGCACCTTTAAAAACTCCAAAAGTCATACCAGGCCCCCATCTGAGACAGTGGGGGTTATTTACTAAAGGCAAATCCGCTTTGCACTACAATTGCACTGCAAGTGAACTTGAAAGTGCACTGAAAGTGCACTTGAAAGTGCAGTCGCTGTAGATCTGAGGGGAAGATCTGAAATGAGGGGAAGCTCTGCTGATTTTATCATCCAATCATGTGCAAACTAAAATACTGTTTTTTATTTTATATTTGTTTTTTGTTTTTTATGTCCCCTCTCGGATTTACAGGGTCTGCACTTCAAAATGCACTTTCAGTGCAAAGTGTATTTACCTTTAGTAAATAACCCCCAAAGTGTAAGATCCATATCAGGCCCTTTCCCATGCATGCAGCCTGGCTGGCAGCAAATGACCAAAGAGGGAGCAGTGAGTTTGTAGCTGCCTATCATGCAAGGTTGGCCATCCCGGCAAAACATTTTGTCCTTATGTTGATAAGGAGGAGTCCCCTTTTCCCACATCCCTGGCCCAGTAGATGTGGGGGTTCATGATAATTATGGGGCTTCCACCAGATGAAAGAATTAGTGGTACATAGTGGTACACTAAAACAGCAAATTAATACAACACACGTTTGTTTGACAAAGTCCTTTAACCCTCCCACCCCCCCAAATAAAAGTTACGTTTTTGTAAATACCTTGTCAATCACATAGTCCAGTGAAGTAGATAAGTCAATCACGGTGAACGCCTAGCTGCAAAAAAAAAAAAAAAGTGCCAACCTGCAGACGCAATAGGGTAGATTTACTAAAAGTGGTGCACTCAGAATCTGGTGCAGCTGTGCATGGTATCCAGTCAGTTTCTAACTTTAGCTTGTTCAATTAAGCTTTGACAATAAACTCTGGAAGCTGATTAGTTTCTATGCAGAACTACACCAGATATTGCATGCTCCAATTCTAGTAAATAACCCCCCAAACCAACAAAGCAGGTGTTGCTTATAGTTACTGATATGGATCCACATTCCGGAACTGCGTGACCGTCAATGGAGTTACATCGTGGGACATCTTTTTCTGTTATTGAAAGACTTCAAACATATGGTGTTTATTTTAATAGTCATTTTTTTTTGGGGGGGGGGCTAACCTTACACATTCGTGTGGGGGGTGGGGGATATCTGGAGACCACCTTATTTGAAAGGGGAATCCCTTGCCTATCAGCTTTGAGAATGGATAGAACTGTTTTTTTAAGATTCATCTTTCACTGACTTCAAAGAAACCCATATTCCACTTTAAGAATTTAAGATTTTTGTTGGACATATCCAAATGTGCCCTAGAATCAAACCCAAAAAGATTCACCCATCACCAGTTGTCAGGTCTCCAGGTTTTCCCCTTAAGAGGAATGCTGACAGATGAGCCAGGGCAGAAAATCTAAAATCATATTTGACGTTACATCTATGGATACCATGCTCACAACAGTTCTGAAAAGTCAGTCAAGACAGGAAATCTCTAACAAGATTGGTTATCAGGTCACCAGTTCCCCTGCTCAAGAGAGGATATACAGTTCAGCCAGAGCTAGATTGGTTGCTGGCTGCCTTTTTTTAACAGTTAGACCATTATAACGGACTAGGGATAACCTCAGTGTTTGGTTTAAATGTAAATTTACGTCATTTATAGCATGTGGTGGGGAAGTGAGAGTTTTGGATTGTCAATGGTCGCTAAGGAAGCAGTAGGTGCTGCATTCTTATCAACCTATGACCCCAGCCCTTTTACTTACAAAGGAATGCACAGCCACGTAAGAAAAAGGGACAGTGATGGGAGAGGTTACATCATTGACTAAATATGGCCACTTGGTGTCACCACTATCCCCACCCCTTCCCTTATATAGCTGATGACAGCTTTGGAGCTGTCATTCGGCTAGTGATACCATTGGGATTGTATGTTACATACAAGTTTATTCTTTTTTTTAATTGATTTTATTTTTGTGATTGAGTTACATACTTTCTCCCCTTTTTTATTGGACATTTTGTTATGATTATAATCAGTAATGAATAAGCACAGGAGTGTGAAACACGTCTATCGATTTTCTCTGGATTGTGAGTGCATGTCATGCTTCATCTTTTAATGGATTTACAATAAAGGAGTTTTTATTCCTGGAAGTGCCGCTGTTTTTTTTTCCTTTTCACATATCGAGTTGGCTGCCGACCGGGCAGGCACCCAGGCTTTCACAGCAGTCTAGGATCTCGCAAGCTGCCTTTTGGGCGGTGTGACCCAGCAGATTCTTCAGCTTCGAGTTCAGGTGCCAACATCATCACTAAGGGAAACTAACAGTGAAGCCCAACTGCGCATGTGCAGGCCACGCTGCAATTTGTTATTGGTCCAGCAGTTTCCTGGGACCTCTGATGTGTCCCATTAGGCTGCGACGTAAGGAGAGGGCCAAACTCCTGCTCAGATTGTGAAAGTACCTGGTGTCAAAATCAGGTACCCGCTCCCCCCAAAAATAATGTGCCAAATGTAAAGGAGGAGGGTGGAAAGGGGGTGGGGGATAGTGGAACTTTTCCTTTTGGATAAAGTTCTGCTTTCAGCATTTCAATGATCACTGCTCCTGGCTGAATGTAATCTTTTTAAAATGTTTTTGCGTTGGTATATTTTCCTTAGGGTGGTGCCCACCTCCATGCTATTTTTTTACATCCCTTTACCTATTAACTATCACATGCAGCTGTTGGAGTAGCTTAGAGAATTAAAGCTAAAACCTGATTGCTATAATAAAAAAGTAAAAAAATATTTGCCCTTGCTTTCATAAATGATAATCATTCACCATATATGTATAAGTAGTACTTACACGTATTTTGCTACTTGTTTTGTTTCAAACACATAGGAACCAGCTGCTGTTTGCAAGATAAAGGAAATTGAATTGCAGTACTCCAGCAACCATCAGTCATTACCAAATGAAATCATCATGTATTATAACGACATAGTCCAGAGAAATGTCAAGCTCAACAAACAAACAGAAATCAAAACTGTTCATGTACCACTGTCCATTCATATAGCTATATGAAAGTTACTGTAAAGTAATATCTGTCTCATGCAAACAACTTAGTCAAGCAAAAAATGTACTGCCTGTAGGGGAATTAAGATGTGGGCAGCTGGAAAACTAAAATCAAGCTTCAAGGGATTATTATTTTGAGCCACAGCTTGGGGAAAATTACTACAGACAAAAGTCCAAGTGTCTACTTCAGACAGATCACTAATGTGCCTTCATCCACTTTTCTAAACTGATATGAAATGGTACCATGGTGATCAGATGGCAAAAATCTGAAATAAAACATAGCCCATGGACTATTTTGTCATTGAGGCAATTATTATTTTTATGATATACGAGATAACATGTTTTGGTCAAAATTGATAAAACTCCTAACCGAATGACATTTAGTTTACTAAAGCACTGTGTCATAAACAGTCCAAGTTTTTTTTTTTTTTATAAAACCATTTTTCATCTTTTTTCTTCTCCACTGGAATCCTGTATGAGATGATGACAACACATGACAATAAAGCATTGTCACTCTTTTACAAGAAGGACCTGATTAGGACCTTTACTGGGGGTTTCCCAGGTATTACTCTAATGAGAGCTGCAAATTTAAAAATACTAAAAATTAGTTTTAACCACTCGCTGACCACCCTATAGCAGTTTTACTGCTGGAGGGTGGCAGCTGTGCATCGGATCATGTATATACAGTATCTCACAAAAGTGAGTACACCCCTCACATTTTTGTAAATATTTTATTATACCTTTTCATGTGACAACACTGAAGAAATTATACTTTGCTACAATGTAAAGTAGTAAGTGTACAGTTTGCATAACAGTGTAAATGTGCTGTCCCCTCAAAATAACTCAACACACAGCCATTAATGTCTAAACCGCTGGCAACAAAAGTGAGTGCACCCCTAAGTAAAAATGTCCAAATTGGGCCCAATTAGCCATATTCCCTCCCCAGTATCATGTGACTCGTTAGTGTTACAAGGTCTCAGGTGTGAATGGGGAGCAGGTGTGTTTAATTTTGTGTTATCGCTCTCACTCTCTCATACTGGTCACTGGAAGTTCAACATGGCACCTCGTGGCAAAGAACTCTCTGAGGATCCGAAAAAAAGAATTTCTGCTCTACATAAAATTGGCCTAGGCTATAAAAGATTGCCAAGACCCTGAAACTGAGCTGCAGCATGGTGGCCAAGACCATACAGTGGTTTAACAGGACAGGTTCCACTCAGAACAGGCCTGCTGCATTGCTGCAGAGGTTGAAGGGGTGGGGGGGTCAGCCTGTCAATGCTCAGACCATACGCCGCACACATCAAATTGGTCTGCAAGGCTGTCATCCCAGAAGGAAGCATCTTCTAAAGATGATGCACAAGAAAGCCCCCAAACAGTTTGCTGAAGACAAGCAGACTAAGGACATGGATTACTGGAACCATGTCCTGTGGTCTGATGAGACAAAGATATTGTTTGGTTCAGATGGTGTCAAGTGTGTGTGGCGGCAACCAGGTGAGGAGTACAAAGACAAGTGTGTCTTGCCTACAGTCAAGCATGGTGGTGCAAGTGTCATGGTCTGGGGTTGCATGAGTGCTGCCAGCACTGGGGAGCTACAGTTCATTGAGGGAACCACGAATGCTAACATGTACTGTGACATACTGAAACAGAGCATGAACCCCTCCCTTCGGATACTGGGTCGCAGTATCCTAAGGGAGGGGACATGATAACAACCCCAAACACACCTCCAAGACCACTGCCTTGCTAAAGAAGCTGAGGGTAAAGGTGATGGACTGGCCAAGCATGTCTCCAGACCTAAACCCTATTGAGCATCTGTGGGGCATCCTCAAACGGAAGGTGGAGGAGCGCAAGGTCTCTAACATCCACCAGCTCCGTGATGAGGAGTTGAAGAGGACTTCAATGGCAACCTGTGAAGCTCTGGTGAACTCCATGCCCAAGAGGGTTAAGGCAGTGCTGGAAAATAATGGTGGCCACACAAAATATTGACTTTTTGGGCCCAATGTGGGCATTTCCACTTAGGGATGTACTTACTTTTGTTGCCAGCGGTTTAGACATTAATGGCTGTGTGTTGAGTATTTTGAGGGGACAGCAAATTTACACTGTTATACAAGATGTGCACTCACTACTTTACATTGTAGCAAAGTGTCATTTCTTCAGTGTTGTCACATGAAAAGATATAATAAAATATTTACAACAATGTGAGGGGTGTACTCACTTTTGTGAGATACTGTATATACATGATACTGCACTTCTGCCTGCATATAGTAAACTCAAGCACTGGCTAGGCACAAAGTTAACCTTTTGATCTCCCTAGATGTTTAACCCCTTCCCAGCCAGTGTCATTAGTACAGTGACAGTGCATATTTTAAGCACTGATCACTGTATTAGTGTCACTGGTTCCTGCAAAGTGTCAAAAGTGTCAGTTAGTGTCCGATTGTCCATTGCAATATCGCAGTCCTGCTATAAGACCCCTTTCACACTGGGGCGGTTTGCAGGCGGCATTGCGCTAAAAATACCACCTACAAACCGCCCCTAAACAGCCTCCACTGTTTGTTCAGTGTGAAAGCCCGAGGGCTTTCACACTGAAGCGGTGCGCAGGCAGGGCGGTGAAAAAAGTCCTGCAAACCGCTTTTTTGGAGCGGTGAAGGAGCAGTGTATTCACCGCTCCTTCACCGCTCCTGCCCATTGAAATCAATGGGACAGCGCGGCTATACCGCGGCAATACCGCGGCTGTAGCCGCGCTGTACAAGGGATTTTAACCCTTTTTCGGCCGCCAGCGGGGGTTAAAACCGCCCTGCTAGCGGCCGAATACCGCTGCAAGAACTAAAAATAGCGCTGTTGTACCGCCGACGCCCCCACCGCCCCAGTGTGAAAGGGGCCTAAGTCTCTGGTTGCCACCTTTACTAGTATGAAAACAAATATCAATAATATTTTCCAGCATATAGCCTATTTTGTAGACGCTATAATGGTTCACATAAACCAAGCATTATACACTTATTGGAATTTTTTTTACCAAAAACAAGTAGCAGAATACATACTGGCCTAAATTTATGAAGAAATTAGATTTTTTAAAAATTTTTATTGGAAATGTTTTATAGCAGAAAGTAAAATATATATATATATTTTTTTTTTTCAAAATTGTAGTTTTTTTGTTTGCAGCGCAAAAATTAAAAAAAATACCACCAAAATAAATCGCAATTTGTGGGGAAAAAAATGACATACATTTTATGTGGGTACAACGCTGCATGACCGCGCAATTGTCAGTTAAAGTAACGCAGTGCCACAAAAAGTGGCCAGGTCATGAAGGGGGGTAAATCTACCGGAGGTCAAATCGTTAAAAAATGACAATAGCATGTTACATGAGATTTTAGGGGAATTGAAGGGATACTGGAGACATGTCTACAAAAATGTCTGTATACGCATTGGCATAATGAACAGGGTAAAGCAAAGAGCAAAGGTGATATGCAATGATCTATAGCAGCCAATCTGATAACACTCCTTACCTGGCTACAGAAAACTGAAAATGGGTTGTTATAGGTCACTACCCTTTTACATTATCACTGCTCTGTGCACTACCTAGGTCCTTTCTTCCCAAATATTAATAATAATAAAATACTGAACATTTCCATTGGATACAAAGATATCCTTTTAAAAGCATGAATGAGCTAGAAAGAATAAAAACGGTTGTTTTGCCATTCTTCTTTACAATATCAAGTTGGTCACAAATGCGAAGTTACAATACATATGGTAGATAAAAGGAAAATATATAAAACATTTTTTAAAAGAGCACCGTGTAGTTGATTATTCAGCTCTGTTCTCTTCATGTCAACCCTTGTCCACTTCACAGTACTCCACCATTTCACAGACATGCAGCGTGTGCATTGCTGCCAGGAATCTAGATATGATTAATCTCCTGGATCCCTGCAGATACACTGGATGACATACCAGGAATTGGCAGCTTGTTTTCTAAAAGTTATTTCACTGCTATGCTGCTGTACATTAAACATTTACACGGGCATTGGCTATGAGTGTTAAATAATTTAAAGCATTTTCTAAGCTTTTCCACAGGAGTAATGGAGCAAATGGTGTAAGCAGTAAGATGGTTCTATTTAAAGTACGATTGGCAAACGAAATCCTTAGAATGAAGGTTGAGCCTAAATCATTTTATGTTCCTTTTTAAGCGGAAATTAAACCTCATGCATTTTACAGATAAGTTGAAAATTTCACGTCAATTGATTAGAAACAAGACAGTAGGCTTTAAACAGTATTTTCAAGTTTTTAATCGGTCATCCCACAATTCTAGTTTGTAAACACACAGTCCTGATATTCATCATTTTGAAAACCTTTAAATTTCACTTCTAAAGATCACTGTTTAAATGGATGCAACATACAGTAATGTTACCAGTCTCCAGGTTGTGATTTTCAGACAAATAAAGCTGCATGTCTTGTTCTATTTTATGAGAAATGTAGCTTTATAGTCAATTTGTGCTTTAGGTGACACTTATGTTGCTTAAAGGATCAGAAAAGTCATCAGTAATGTTTCACCAAGCTGAGTAGATGTCAGTTACCTATTAGCCCCTAATATCTGAAGCGAAGTCCAGGGCAAGACCAGTATTCAACTCCTCCTACCACCGGGTCCAACTATCTTATTGAACTTTTTATTTTATATTACAGAAGGGAGATTGTTTTTGCTGCAGTAGAAGACCCCCCAGAATATTGGCAGGATTGTGAATGGTGTGTGTATGTGTCACCTAGATTTTCCACATGCACATAGTGGTGAGATGCTCCAACTTTTTGTTTTCTATGAATCTTAAAAGGTTGTTTTCTAGTTCCTGGAGCCTTTGTAGACCTGGTAATCAGATCTCATTATTAGTTGCAGCTGTCCACAGGCATTTATATATGTGAACTGACTGATGCTCAGGACTCTCTCATTCTCTCTCTCTATCTGTGAAGCCTTCTGCTGGATGAAAAGGCTGAGCACTGACAGAACACTAAAAGTACTGCGTGTCTGTTTGGTGAAGCCATTGGTCAGCACCTTGTTAGTAAGGAACTGAAATGAATTTAGTAAATAGCTCAGACAAGCAGATGTTTTATATTAAACTTACATGCACAATGACTTAATATGCATTTCTTTTCTTTTTTGTAAAGATTCCATATTTCAAAAAAGAAAGTTGGAATCGGACACAATGTGTCAGGTTGGAGGACCAGTGATGTCACCAAGCTGGGCGGGATCATCTATGGGATTGTGAGGCTGATGGAATAGAGACAGGAATCCTGTGTATAGTGCAGATAATCTGATGATCTTCAGATACTATAGACTGCAGATCTTTTAAATATTGAATAAAAATACACAGTTTAGATTATGAGCATTCTCTTCTTTTTATATTTATGATAATTAAAGCGGTTGTAACCCTAAAAGAAAAAAAAAAGCTTCTGTTCCTTTAAGGCACGATATATAGCGTAGTGCTTCTGCAGTGTAATTTGTTCCATTCTATGTTGTAAAATACTTGGTTGATTCTGCCTGTTCATTTATCCCCCTGTGTGTGCTGACCACGGTAATCATGGCTGCTTATCCAAGATACCGTGATCAGTTTACGTGCCTCTGTCATCCTGCTCTCTGCTCTGAGTCTCTCCCTCTCCCCCTCCCTCCGGCTGCTATTCCAAAGCCTGTGTGTGAGAGCCAATCTCCTCCTCACCTCTCCCCTCCTGCTGTTATTCCCTGTGGCTTGAAAGTAACATTTACAAATAACTTACATCCCTTCTGTTTCATCAAGATACAAAGTACAGTGTCTGTTTTTTTTAAATTGTAATCCTAAATACCTTCTTGCACAGCACCACTGTGCGGTCAAGTGACCTCCCTCTGCTGGCCGGCTGACATCAGAGGGGATTCTCAGCCCCTCCCGCCACTCTCCTTAGATCAGGAAAGGAGAGCGGAGGAGGACACGTGACAGCACAGTGGTGCTGTGAGAGAAGGTATTTTAGGATTAGAGTGTTATGTTAAAAAAATGGACACACACAGTATCACAGTTGTACCTTGATAAAACAGAAGGGATGCAAGTTATTGATGATTCTGACTTTACAACCACTTTAACCCTTACTGAGGAAGACTTGGAGGAAAAGGGTAATCAAAGCTGCTGTGGAAGGTGCTTGGAGCCTGTGTTATGGGCTATGTGTGACCTTGTATGCTCTGTAAGATCCATCAGCAAAGGTGAGGGCACACCTGCAATTCACAATGGTGGTGAAATCACATTGGAAAGTGCAAGTGACAAGATGTTCATTTTTTAACTCAATTCATTTTTTATCCTATGGGTGATATTTGAACTTTTTGGGAAATATTGAGTGACACTGGACTGTTGATATAATCATTATTCGTCCCTATAATGGGCATTGTGCTAAATATCTACCCACTGATGTATAAAAGTGTTTTTTTTAATATGTCTGATATTGAAGGTATATTGTTATGTTATCATTTTTTAGCAGCTTTCACCGTTTTGTGTGAGCATATTGGAATATATCTTAGGATACACTGATTTGCATTGATTTATAGGAAGGTGGGAATACAATACATTTTTTGGAACACTTTGGTTTAGGTGATAGAAAAGCGCTCCACTAATGTTTTGAATGACATTTTTTTTTTTGTACTAACAGTTTTTGCTTAAAAAAAAAAGAAATATAGTCAATGAGAAATTTGGCTTTATTGCCCATAACAAAAAAGAAAACATTGACAAAATTTCCTAGTAGATATTGTTTTGTCCTCCTCTGGACCAAAACTGCAGATTTTAAAGAAAAGCAGTTATGAGAAAGCATGAAGGCTAATGCTGCGCTTTCCTTATTAAACTACAATTTGCCTAGCTGTTATATTCCCATTGTTTTTTTTATATTTTCACTCACAAAAATGTAGATAGGGAGTTATGACTTTTCTCAAGTTTCCTGAAATTACATATTTATTTGGTCTTAGTAATACAGAAAGTTTGATTTACTAATATATTCACTTTGCAAAGTTTTCTCCTAGGCAAAATTAATATTTTAACAGATTTGTGCGTTTTCTAGGACTTAAATTTATTTTAATCTGACATGACATAATCTCTATCTTCACAGAAATAAATATGACCAGTAACAAATGAGACAAACATTCCAGAAATATCTTTGCATCTATCATACTTGTCAGAACCCTTCAATTGCTCAGCATATTTCTACTCCATGGCATTTGTCAGCATTGTAGGTGTTGTAACTGAGCTGTTCATTTATTTGAACCATTCAGTAATGGACAATGCTGAAAGCTTATTTTTTCATCAATTTTTGCTGTAGACAATATTTTGCCAATGTTATAAACTGTTTATCACCCCCAAATTTACTAAGCATTTAAATTATAACTGCAACGTGTTCAAGAAAATTTTGGAAGGTTTAAAAAACAATTTGTTTATTTTTTTACTCTTTGTCCCACTGGGAAGATTCCTATTCACTTTTTATTCAACAAGAAATGAGAGTAAATCTCTACAAAGTGAGAGGAATTCCCATTTTTGACATCTGTTATCAGAACAGATGTCTCAAATGGAAGATTTACCCTCACATTCAGTTGAGGTCACATCTCTAAAATTTGACCACCAAGACAAAGAGAGAAGGTGATCTACCTAGCGGAGACGCAGATATCAAAACATGGCAAAGTTTATAATATGACAAAGTTTGTAATCTATTCAAAACTAAAAAAGTTATGACAAGGTTGAGGCCCTTTTTTAGTCCAGTAACTTTGTGTAAAGTGCCATAGCATCCAAGCCTTAGCAACCAAGCAAAATCCACTGTTCATGACCCTGTTTGTTTGTACTGAGACTTGCACATGTACAGTGCATTGAAAAAGTATTCATACCCCTTTAAATTTTCCACATTTTGCCATGTAACAACCAAAAACATAAATGTGTTTTATTGAGATTTTATGTGATAGACCAACAGAAAGTGGCACATAATTGTGAAGTGGAAGGAAAATTATAAATAGTTTTCCAAATTATTTTCAAATAAATATCTGAAAAGTGTGGCGTGCATTTGTGTTCCGCCCTTCTGAGTCAATACTTTGTAGAACCACCTTTCCCTGCAATTACAGCTGCAAGACTTTTTGGGTATGTCTCTACCAGCTTTACACATCTAGAGAGTGAAATTTTTGCCTATTCTTCTTTGCAAAATAGCTCTGTCAGATTGGATGGAGAGCATCTATGAACAGCAATTTTCAAGTCTTGCCACAAATTCTCAATTGGCTTTAGGTCTGAATTTTGACTTGGCCATTCTAACACATGAATATGCTTTGATCTAAACCATTCCATTGTAGCTCTGGCTGTATGTTTAGGGTCATTGTCCTGCTGGAAGGTGAACCTCTGTCCCAGTCTCAAGTCTTTTGCAGACTCTAACTGGTTTTCTTCTAAGATTGCCCGTACTTGGCTCCATCCATCTTCCCATTAACTCTGACCAGCTTTCCTGTCACTGCTGAAAAGAAACATCCCCACAACATGATGCTGCCACCACCATGTTTTACGGTGGGGATGGTGTGTTCAGGATGATGTGCGGTGTTCGTTAGTGTTTTGCTTTTTAGGCCAAAAAGTTCAATTTTGGTCTCATCTGACCAGAGTACCTTCTTCCACATGTTTGCTGTGTCCCCCCACATGGCTTCTCGCAAACTGCAAACGGGATTTCTTATTGCTTTCTTTCAACAATGGCTTTCTTCTTGCCACTCTTCCATGAAGGCCAGATTTGTGGAGTGCACAACTAATAGTTGTCCTGTGGCCAATTCTCCCACCTAAGCTGTGGATCCCTGCAGCTCCTCCAGAGGTACCATGGGCCTCTTGGCTGCTTCTCTGATTAATGCTCTCCTTGCCCGGCCTGCCAGTTTAGGTGGATGGTTATGTCTTGGTAGGTTTGCAGTTGTGCCATACTCTTTCCATTTTTGGATAATGGATTGAACAGTGCTCCGTGAGATGTTCAAAGCTTGGGTTATTTTATTATAACCTAACCCTGCTTTAAACTTCTCCACAACTTTATCCCTGACCTGTCTGGTGTGTTCCTTGGCCTTCATGGTGCTGTTTGTTTACTAAGGTTCTCTAACAAACCTCTGAGGGCTTCACAGAACAGCGGTGTTTATACTGAGGTTAAATTACACACAGGTTGACTCTATTTACTAATTAGGTGACTGCTGAATGTAATTGGTTCCACTCAATTTTAGTTAGGGGTATCAGAGTAAAGGGGGCTGAATACAAATGCACGCCACACTTTTCCGATATTTATTTGCAAAACATTTTGAAAACCATTTATCATTTTCCTTCCACTTCACAATTATGTGCCACTTTGTGTTGGTCTATCACATAAAATCCCAATAAACTACATTTACGTTTTTGATTGTAACATGACAAAATGTGGAACATTTCAAGGGGTATGAATACTTTTTCAAGGCACTGTACTTTTGCACTTTGAACCACCTTGTTAAAGTGATGCTTTCAGAGAAGTAATTCATCTATTAACAAGTTTAAAATGCAAGCACCTCTCTGTAAGGTATCTGTGATACCTTCAGCTGCCTGCAGCCCTTGTCATTATGCTCACATGTTAGACTTTTTGATCTGCAAACCTTCTAAACTTTCTGATAGTTCTGATGCTTACTGGATCCCTTGTGTCTTCCATACAAATTCCCATTGACTCACTGGTAGAATGGGGTTGCTTTAATGGGAATATGCAGGGAGCTAGATGGGAGGGATAATTAACATTAAATAAAATACTTCTATTTATTGTAATGATTTCTTAGGACATATCATATAATGTACAGGATTGGGCACCATATTTAACGTAATATTAATCCCTTTTTTTAAAATCACCTCTTATTTAAATGCATTTGAATAACATATTTATAGTATACTAAAGTACTTCTTTAGTAAATGTTTAACTTAACTTACACAGCTTTGTGTTTCAATGCTGCACTTCCCCCTAAATTTGGTCATGAAGCAAGCACTCTCCCCCTCTACTCGATCCCTGCCAATGGGACTAGTTGTTATATATATATATATATATATATATATATATATATATATATATATATATATATATATTATATATTCATACAAACACACGCAGTATATGTAGAATTAATACTGGACTCTTAGAAAGGGTCAACCTTTCACAAAATCTTTCCATAATGTGTGTGTGCAAGGCCAAGGTGAGAGTGTAAAGCAGCCCTAACATGATTTTTTTTTTTTTTTTTAAAGGAAAAAATGACTCAACTCCCCATTCACACTCGAGTAGACTTCCCTGCTGTCAGAATACACTGATCAACATTGCTCGCTATAGCCAGCTGTGCTGATCATGTAGAAATTTTCCAAGAGGCTGGTTATAGGGAAGTCATTTGGTAGATCGACTTCTACACAACCAACCTGCCTATACATGGATCGAAATTCAGCCAGTCCCTGCTGAACTGGCCAAATTTCGATCCATATATGGCCAGCTTTAGCAGGACAGAGTATGTGTAGAAAAACAGCAATACAAGTGATCTTCCAGAAATGTTCATAGCAGTGCTACATGAAGTACATATGGAGGAAGACAATAAAAGGTGGACAGAAGGATATATGACAATGTGTAAGTAGTCAAATCCTTTTGTACATTTTCATTAAACATATATTTTTATTACAGTCTCAATTTAAATTATTAAATCATATCATCACAGAAATAATGATGCTAAATAGTACCACTCATAATCCCAGTGTACATGGGATAGTAGGCATCATGCAAATTCACAAACATTCATAGCAAATAAATAAACAGACAACACACCCATTTCATTATAATAATACTTCTTTATTCTATTATTATTGGATATAATTGGCCACGGCCTGATTTATTGGTTTTATTTTCTTTTATAATACCAAACCAAATTTAATTTATAACATCAAATCCATTCTCATAAAGCATATTCTCAACCAAACTTTATTTTAACAATAAACCATACTCAACCCAGCCACTGAGACTCGAGCTGACTCAGCATTTCTTTCAAATCTTTTTCTTAAATCTCCCCTTTGATTGTTCACCAAAGGGAGCCACCACATAAATCTTTGGCCGCGACGGGGGGGGGGTTAGGGCGGGGAGCTCTATTTGATCATTTAATGAGCTACCAAAAGGGAATGACAGGTGATGTATGAGACGAAATTCATTCGGTTCTTTTTTTGGAATCAAACCCAATGGTGAAATCCGAAAATCGTCAAAAGGGGGGCTATTGAAAGGTCCCTCCATCCTGCCTGCTTCCACTTCTTTCAATAATTTCTTACGCACTAGATGAAGGTAATCGTTTACCGATTTTAAATTATTTACCTGTGTACAACCCGTACCTTAAAATTTGGGTAACGAAAACCCAGTAGAGAAACCTTCAATTAGCAGAGATGCCATCTGAAGGTTTGGATAAACCCGTAACCAAGGAAGAATTCTTGGAAACTTCACTGACGTGATTGCTTTTGGAAAAACTTTCTTTTTGACTTGCCTGAAGCTTCCGAAAACACTTAGATATAGGGTGATTTCCCGAGCAAAAAGCACATTCATGCTTATATTTGCATGCAGATAACCATTTACAATGGCTATCATTGTATGCAAAACACAAACCTTTCTTATAATTAGTATTTGTAGTCGAATTGGAAACCATATTAATTGTACGCGAAAAAGGCTGCTTCTGAGGTAAAAACAAATTCAACCAGAGACCGACGTCCTTAGACCCCCATTGCAAAGAGGGTTGTACTGCCAATTTCTGTCTGAAAGCCTCATCATAAGCCAACCATGAAAACCCACTAAAACTTTTGTAAGCTTCTAAAATAATGTCAATATGTTGAAATAATAAAGAGCTTTTTGATGGGCATTTCTCACACAAAACACTTGCATGAATACAAAATGCTTGCAGCCAACTGTAAAATGATTTAATTAATGGCTTTCGCCGATCATCCTCCTGCTTCTCATCCCTCCTCTCATATTTCGGAAATTCTCTAGAAAGAGGAAGAACTAAATTTAGATCAATAAATTCCTCTCTCCAGATTTTCTCCCGCAAAGAGGAAGGAAGATGAAAACCCAGAGGAGAGATGAAACAAGGCATGCACTCCCTGAACCCTTTCTCAGGCCCAGTGCCCACTGTGCTTACATCCTCTTGTGACACAATAGACTTCTGAGGTATAGTGCTTTATTTCATTTAAAACAGCCGACCAAACCCCTGCTGTACTATCATCCATGCTTCTGGGCATCCTTGTCTGAGATGTTGTTTGAGCACGCATAACTGCAATAAGCTGCTGTAAAGAAGAAGATAATTCAGAAAGTTGTGAGACAGCTGAAAACTCACCATCATTATTAATAACTTTGTTGACTCCATCAGAAACCAAAGGTGAAGCACACCGCACAGTGATAGGAATGCCGGCTGCTGTACTAGTAGGAGGAACCAAACTGGGTTCCCCTGTTGCTTCTCCATTATGGCTGCTGATCCTCTGCTGCTGTTCCGCTGTATACCGCTGTGCAGGCAACTGTACTATGGCCGCAGATGTTACCTGACTTGCTCTCTCTTCATTGCAATCAGTAGCGGTAGTCGCGCATGCGCGCTGACTACCCGATGACGACACAGGCCTCTCTCTCCTTACTTCAGGCTGTACAGGCGGCGCCGGACTGAAGCTCCTCCTCGGAAGCCGCTTCCTCTTGTTCGCTCTCTGCCCTTCTTCTCCAGCTGGTGTGACGTCTTCCTGCCTCTCGACCTCCGGAACTGCATGCGCCGGAATTACTTCATGTACAGCAACCCGACATGGACGCTGACACTCACCGGCTCCAACGCTTCTTCTCATTTCTTCTTCCAATCTTCCTTCAGCTTCCCCGGATTCTTGACCCGCAGGTAAGGCAAGGCAGGTCCGAATCCATTCTTCTCCTCCAGCCGCCTCTGACGAATTAGAGTCTTCATTCCGCCAGAGAAATACTTAAACCAGAATTATAGCTACTTCTGCCTGAGCTCTTTGCGCTGTAATTTCTCTGGCGTCTGGCACAAACCTGACTGGAAATCTCCCTTAAATAGGCTATAGGATACCTTCTGGAATATTCTAAAGGTCATATGACCTTTACTGACCAATCCTAACTGACCTCTTGACCTTCCAGAACCTTCTAAAACACCTGACTTAAATTGCCCAATCATTGCTATACTAGCTAACCTTCTAGATTCTTCTATGACACCTGACCTTAACTGCCCAATCCCTAATAGTCTATTAACCCTCTATAACCTTTTGCATCACCTGACCCTAAACAACCTATCAAATTTAAAATTACCTGAAGGACCTTTTAATACTCTCTTAAATGCCGATGCCACAATCCCATGAGGAAAGGCGGCCTAATATGGCCTTCCCTTTATTTCCCCATTCCCCACCATCAACCTCCACTGCTCCAGGTGCCAGTCTTCTCAGGAGCATGTCCTGCTCAACACATACATAAATTCAACAAACCGGAGCTGCAGGCTGGCAAAGTCCATAATGAAACAATGAGTAGAATTCCAGCCTCAAGTCAGTGTCCTTATATTGGCCCCGCCCCTTTTATGCGTTTCTTTCTGATAGAGCTTAATCATAGAGATCAGTGTGTTACTCCAGTTTGTTGCATTTTTGCATATCAGTCCAGAAATTGTACATAAAAAAAAAAATATTGTGCCCTGCATGATGTCTGCAATTATAATAATGTAAGTAAATGTAAATGTCAATAAATGAACTTTGTTCGGAGCCTAATTTAATTAGGGCACTATAGACTTGGCACCACAGTTTCTTAAGGTTAGTAAATAAGTTGTACCTAACAGTAACAGAAGCAGATTTTTATGATTGTACTGCCGATTTTTCCATGTCATGAACTATATGTATATTGATGGAACTGTGACCTCTTTTGATTGTGAAACCTTCAGCTGGACAGCATATAACATGCGCCCGAGGCAGCCTGAGCTAAGTTACAGCTGTACTGTACGCAATGAGTAATCACACATTTCTGGGCTCTTGTTCTAATTGTAATGTAGTTGGTAATGAAAAGACAAGTAAATGCATGAAGCTGACCTATCACGCAACACACTATAGTGCTGCCAACACTGTTAGATATTATCACTGCATCTTCCTGGTATCAGGTTAACTGCATTTTCACTCATTATTAATAACAGGGGTTAAATAAGCGTTTTCAGGATATTACCATATTTCTATATACAGTATGTTGACATGTTATGGTTTCAAGCACAAATCTTGCATATTTGCATGATGTAGTTCATTATGTTTTTGCTGAAGGAATGGTAGAAAAAATTATTTTATGCAGCTCACAAAAAAAATAAATTTAGCTATCATTCTGCACATTAAACTTTTGCATCCCATTTAGGCCCCTTTCACACTGCCACAACTTGAAAGTGGCGTGATTTTGCCGCGATTTTGCTGCAATTTCAGGGAATGCCTTTGTAAACTTGAGGTCTATGGACCTCAACTCACATCAAAGTCGGACCAAAGTAGTTCAGGGACTACTTTGAAGTCGGCGCGACTTGATTTTGCACAGATATGAATGGTACTCATTGGAAATCATGGGGTACGACTTGTCTTGCGACATCGCAGGACAAGTCGCCCAAGTGTGAAAGGGGCCTTAAAAACCAATCACAATTCATATATTAGCAAATTTATATGAAATTTACTAATAAATTAAAACTGAACTTTTTATAAGCAGTTACAGCAAACTTTTATTTTCCTTTTGGGATAAAGGTTTTACATAAATGAAAAAAAGCTGACCATTGTAAGCAGCCTTGTCAGTGGTAAATGGTTTGTCTTGGCCCTCCATCACTTTTAAAGAAAGCTGGATTGATCAACTGGTGAAAATAAAAAAAAGTCTAAAAAATAAAAACAAATGCAGCTACCACATCTAAAAATTGGTAAGCTGCAACATGTTATATTTTTGTTTTTAGGATTTAACCTGCTTTAGACCTGTGTTGCAAAATTTTACCAGAGGTCTATTTATACAAGAATCACCCAACTTTCACCAAAGATTCAAAAGTTTTTAATTGGATTCAGTTGAGAAAAATGTGTAAATCCTGGGCAATGGATGCGTGAATCTTGAATATAAACATTTATAAATAGACCCCCCATGTGCACAATTTGACACTTAATTAATACGAATAAGCCTAGACCTGAAATGCTTAGAAACACTGATAAATTAAAATGTATCTATAGCCCAAAACTTTTCTTTAACACCCATTGTACAATGACGTCCGGGTGGGAGCACTGTTGTTATGGGAGGATTTCATATCTCCTCCCAGGATCATGCCTTGCATTACCGCCTTACGGGCCGCACTCAAGCACTATCTGTCACCAGCCATGTCCATCAGACATGGCCAATGATGGACCACTGTACCGGCCTCTGCCGGTACTATGTGATCACTGTGGCCAATCACAGCAGGTCACATGACAGTTGTACACAATGAAAAGCTTTGTTTCATACCTCTCATTGTGTACTATTATGATGAACTCTGTGATTGGTCACAGTCATTACATGGTATAGACAGAGCAATCACAGCCCTTCTGTACCATGTGATTAACTGTGGCCAAACACAGCTAATCACAATAGTAAACACTACATGAGTAGTTTTCATTCAGTAAAAAATATTGCTTAAAACTGTAAAATGCACAGTTGTAAGCAATCACAGTGTCTAAAAAAAAAAATTAAATAAAATCTTGATCACCCCACCCCAGAGTAGTATAGTGTAACTATGGTAACATTGTATTGCTCTGGTCACTGTATGTAAAAAAAAAGAGAACAATGTAATAAAAAAAAAAAATATAACAAAAATTTTTAAAAAGTATTTATTTTTTTCTTTTACATACTGTCGCCACTCAGTGTCCCTGATCACTGCCACACCAGTTATACGATGACACTATACTGCACTAGTAACAGTATGTAAAAGATTTTTAAAAATATATATTTTTTTATTTCTTCATTTACTAAAAAATTGTGACAAAAAATGACAACTTTTAAAAACTCACTATGCCTCCTACTAAATATTTTGGACTACCTACCTTCCAAAAAGGGGTCTTTTGAGGGATATTTGCGCTGTCCTGGCATTTTCGTGCCTCAAAAAATGAGAGCCATCAAAACATCAGGATTGATCGATTTTCAGATATACAAAGTTTATGTCTTTGTATAACTTTCCTACAGACTAAATAATATAAACTGATTTGAGTTATTTTCACTAAGGAATCGGATTTTGGCCTAAATTTATGAAGAAAGATTATTTATTTGCAAAATTTTATAAAAGAAACAAAGAAAAACACATTTTTTTCAACATTTTGGTTTTTTCGCTTGTTTTGCAAAGAAGGGATTAAAAACACCAAAAGATCTATTTGTGCAAATGCATATTATATCCAGCCATCAAGTGAAGCACTAGGCTCTTTTTCACAGTCCACCTGGCTACCATAACTGCCTAAGGTTTTAACAGGCAGACTACCTGAAAGCCGAAAAATACTGCTGGGCCCTCTATTTAGAAAACCCATAGTGCTCTGGAAAGCCTTTGTCATGTCATGCTATATTTATTTACAATGAATAAAATAACATTTACCTAAAGCCAAAAGCTCTTCCCTTTAATAAAATTAATATTATTTTATAATTTAAATGATCTAGGGCCAACCTTATACTGAAATGAGGCTTCTAGGTTGACTAGTTAATACTGCACAATGGTTTAATGATATTCAAACAATTAGGAAATTACTTTCCTAAACCTAGGTTCACATTGGAGCGGTTTTAGGGGGTGTGGTCAACATCACCCGGTGACCACGCCCCTTAAAACGTCACAGTCCCAGCATGCCCAGCGCCTGTGACAGCATAAGGGGGTGGGGTCACCGCCTATATAAGTCAGAGCGGAGCGCCCAGAGAGCATTCCAGCCGGAGAGAGCATCGTGTCAACATCGGAAGAAGAGAAGAGGGAAGAAGGCAGAAGGCTGCAGACCGGGCTCCTCCGCCAGCAAAAGAGCGGCAAAAGAGCAGAAGATAGCGGAGGAGCCCGGCAGAAGACCCCCGAAGTCGGAAGAAGACCCCCAAAGCTGGAAGAAGACCCCCGAAGGCGGAAGAGGACCCCCGGAGCTGTGTAATAAATTACTTTAAAAACCTGTGTAGTGTTTTTTTTTATTGACACTTCTTCCCCCAGGTGAATGGGTAGGGGTAGCATGTACCCCATACTCATTCACATAGAGTGGGGGGCCGGGATCTGGGGGCTCCCTTATTAAAGGGGGCTCCCTGATTCCGATAAGCCCCTTGCCTGCAGACCCCGACAACCAACGGCCAGGGTTGTCGGGAAGAGGCCCTTGTCCTCATCAACATGGGGACAAGGTGCTTTGGGGTGGGGGGCCGCAGGGCGCCCCCTTTCCCAAAGCACCCAACCCCCCATATTAAGGGCATGCGGCCTGGTACGGCTCAGGAGGGGGGGGGGGGCGCTCGCCCGTCCCCACCCCCTTTCCTGACCGACCGGGCTGCGTGCTCGGATAAAGGTCCGGTATGGATTTTGGGGGGGACCTCACGCCATTTTTTCGGCGTAGGGGGTTCCCCTTAACATCCATACCAGACCGAAGGGCCTAGTATGCCTCTGGGGGAACCCATGCCGGTTTTGTATTTAAAATTTGGCGTGGAGTTCCCCCTCAAGATTCATACCAAACAGTGCGAGTCGGTACCCTGTCGGGTTGCCATGGAAATGGCAAACCGCAGCTAACCGCAACCGCAGCTAATCGCACTGTGCAAATGCAGCTGATCACTGCGATGGAGTCTGGAGTCTTGAATTTCACACAGCCTGGAGTCTTGAATTTCACAGGAAAAAAACATGCTTTTAACTGCGGCAGAATAGTCGTCCGTGTGAAAGGCGCCTTAGAAAAGTAATTACTAATTTATACCATTTCTTACCAGTTCTCATTAGCATGAGGATAAGGTCAGTTAATAATATAAACCATCTGGTAAAGGTATTCTACAATCAATGAGGTGTATTACTTAAGCTTATAAAAATTTGGAGGATATGGCTAACTAGGTATGAAACTGTTACTAGACAATATATTTTAAAACGTACTGTATTTCTGAAACAATGTTTTGTCTGTTCATTGTAACCTTAAAGTACACTGGTTCCCAGATTTTATTTATGTTTGCCATCTGAAACATTTGCTGCCTGCTTGTTTTACACTATACATTTTTATCTAGGATTTCTACTTCAAATAATCAACAACATTGCAACAGGATATTAGGGGAGATCTTCTAATATTACAACTTGTTCTGTTGACAACTGGCTAAAAGGAGACATTTTCTTGCTTTGGAAAAAGCTTCTCTTAAGCCTCATACGCACAATCAGATTTTCGAACTACCGTTTGTCCGTTTGTTGTTGCATGTTAGTCTCATGTCGAAAGTAAAGAGGTTACTCACCATACGAAAATTCTCGTATGACAGAATACTTCAGAAGTGACGTAATGTGTTGAATAGTTTTGTATGTATTCTTTCGTTTCTGACCATGCGTAGTCTTGCTCTTACGATTTTTTTCAGACAAAAACCGTGCTAATTAACCAAAAAATCGTGATCGGCTGTCATTAATTTAACTGACAATTGTGTGGTCATTCGACACTGTACCCATATATGTCCTTTTTTTCCCCATAAATAGAGCTTTATTTTGGTGGTATTTAATCATCACTGCGGTTTATATTATTTATCATTATTAGGCCAAAATATATTCTGCTACATATTTTTGGTAAAAAAAATCCCAATAAGCGGATATTGATTGGTTTGCACAAAAGTTATAGCATCAGGAGGAAGCATTTTTGCTTAGGGATCCCTTCCCTGATCTCCCAGGCAGTAATGCAGCCTGGGAGATCAGGGAAGGGATCCCTAAGCAAAAATGCTTCCTCCTGAATCATACGAAGGTATATGTCTCCTGGCGCCTGCTATCACCTGATCTGGAAACTCCTGAGCACCGAAGTCCTTGCCCGCGATTGCTATATTTTATACTTTATCATCAGGCTGGGCCATTGTTAGTGCACCTAATTTCTTGTTTCTTATCTTTATTCTTACTTGAGACTGATGTGTCTTTAAAGCCCGCCTTCAGGAAAAGTAAATATCGTCCCTTGTAGAGGAGATACCTCTGTACTGCAGTGGTTGACTGCTCATTTCTGTCTAAGGGATGGAAAAGCACTTTTACTTGCTGATCAGAATTTTGCTCCTCCAGAAGAAGGTGCTCCAGTATGCTCCGGCAGTGGTCTGTTTCTTGGTGTTCTTAGGTCCAATGCAGGACTTTTGTCAGAGGACAGTAGTCCCAGAGCAAAGGGTACAGGAGGCTGCAGGGCCTGGTATGTCAGTGCAGAGCAGCCTGTGGAAGTGAAGGATCAGGTAAGTAAAACTGTTTTACTAGGTCCCCTTAGACACAAAAGAGCAGTTAATCCCCACAGGACAAGCCCCACTGCATGGGTGGACTTTTCATTTTCCTGGAGCTCAGCTTTAATACACCTGGTTGTTTGAGTCTTTTATGTTTTTTTCCCTTAGCATGCTATCATTATCTACCCAGTCCCTTCTCTATATCTTTAAATAACTTACAAACCCTACAATGCACTTTCTTTTTTCCTAAACTGTAAAAAAACTGACGTCTCCAGCAAGAAGGAATAATTGATTTTAAACAGGGAATGGTCACGTGAGCGTTTCATTTGCTATTCATGAAGAAGATGGTTAACCACAAGCTGTTAAAATGTGATTTAAATAAGTGTGTGTGTCTAATCAAAAGAAGCTTAACATGGCAAAAAAAACAGAGCTAAAGCAAAAGTGTTATCTTTCTCTTATTTAAATCACTTCACCAGAGATTTGCAGAGAAGGAAATCATTTAAATGCATTCACTGTTGCAATGACTTGCAAAACCTCATCATATTAAACTCTTAATGAAAGGGTTAGCTATATATTTATGTCATATTATGCAGGTTTACAATACTACTGTATGAACTGTTTAATGAGAAATTATAGGTTGGATCAATTGTATTTTCATTTCTAAGTTTAATGTTTTGAAACTGCCGTTTTATATTTTAGTTATTATTTCTAAATATTCTTTATTTTACAGATAACATTAAATACAGAATAAGCCCATGATACAGATGTCACAGATCAGTTTTCTATATAGAGAGCACAGCAAAAGTTGTTGGCTTTCAGAGTTTCGCTCACTGTGAATTAGGGATAAGGTACATGGTTCTGGTATGGATTTTGAGAGGGAATCCCATGCAAAAAAAAACAAAACAAGAAAAGATGTGTGGGGTCCCCTTCAAAAACCATACCAAACCCTCATCAAAGCATGCATTCTAGGCTAGGCCAGGGGGAGGGGGGCAACAAGCATGTAGCCATCTACACCATACCAGGGCACATGCCCTGAACATGGGGAGGGTACCCCAACATCGCAGAGGCAAGTGAGTCTCCTGATTTAAAAGCAATGCATCCACAGTGCGCTCTCCCTTTCCTTATTCCAGCAACACGGGGCACAGCCACTTCTGGGATAGGAGGAGAAATGTAATGCTTGGGGCAAGCACCCAATGTCTGCCAAGTCCTGGAAATAAATCAGGATGTCGGAATGTAAATATTGGGAGTATTTTGGTCAGGCTTCAGGGGTGACAGAAAATGCCTACAGGTATTGCATTAAACAATATTTTTACAAATGGCAAAGTGCATTTTAAACTACTGGGGACCCTTGTTTGCATGGGTTGTTTATATAAATTGTAGACCTAGCCTTTAATAAAAAAGAAGATATCCCAATCCTTCATAATATTGAAGTGACAATAAGTTGTCAAATGGTTCATGAAACAGCAGGCTGAATAAAGTTAAAGTGGACCTCGTAGCAAAAATCCAGGTCCGCTTATTACATAGTGCCCTCCATCTCAAATCATGGCATAAATAATACAAAATATAATGTCAAAAATTTCACATGCTGCTCCAGACAAAATCAGGCTTTACACTCCACAATCGCAACTTAAGTGCTGGCTCAGCTAATCTTCACTGAAGCAATCGATTGAATCAGCTACAGGAATGCCGCTCACGGCAAAATAATCTTCCTTTATTAAAATAGCAAAATGAAGAGAAATTGCCATTAATTACAACTCAGGTACCTCATCCTAAAGTCTATCAAAAAAAGAATATTGAGAAATATGGATTTTCTTGGTACCACCATAGACATTACATACAGCAAATCAGTTAAAAGATATCCAACATTTGAAGATCATGGATGGAAGCTTCCAGTGGACTGAACCGCTGTTCCTATATCTCATACATACAACTGAAAATACAAGAATATCAAAAATCACTTAAATGACAGTAGTCAGGAAGACAAGGGCAGTCGATAATTCTTAACATGTTTCACAGTATTTACCGTTTCCTCAGGCGTTTTGGGGAGCAAACATATCTCCAAGGATGCCAAATGGCCAGGTGAGGCTGGAGAAACAAGAAAGAGGAGCCCCAATCCTCACCAGGTGGACATGGGAACAGCATTAGTGGAGAAAAAAACATAAATGAATTAGATGATAGGGTCCCACCAGACACAGTCAACCCCTACCACCATATTATAATAGCCAGCAGGAACAAGTTCAGTTTTGACATGTTTCGCACTATGCACAGTGCTTTTTCAAAGAATAAACAAAATTTTAAGAAAGAAACACACACACCTTTAGAAAAAGGTTAGAAAATATACTTTATCCCTAGCCTCTGCACAACACACTTGTGGCAAAATCCTTGGAATATTAAGCATCCCAAATGCCACAAGAAAATACTAATGAACAGTGCAGGAACTTTTTCTTGCAAGGCATGGGATCTTCAGAGTTTTCAGGATCTCACAGGTAAATATGTAAAAAGTAAAATGTATTACAACAATTCATAAAAAAATCTAAAAGACAAGTTGTGCCACAGGGCACTCAGTTGCTCACTATGAACTGGACACACAGGTATAGTGAAAGCCAAAAGCTGATACTTTCAAACTTATCACATAACATATATATTCAGGTTCTTCACGACATGTTTCGCGGACAGGATTACGCTTCTTCAGTCGTTTTTAGAGAGCAAGCACACACATTTTTATTTCTACAGGAAAAGGGGGATAATGGTTATAACAACAGCATAATAGACATATAACAATGCATATTTGATTACAAGGGCTACACAAGATTTTACCCAGGATGTGGCTACATGTGTGGTGCCACAGTATACGTCTATCCTGGCGAATATGGGAGCACTATAATAAGGGGTATCTATTCCAAATCTAGTCATAAAAGAAATTTGTATTGATGTCATTATATAGGGTTTGTAAAACATGGTCTAAAGAGATAAAGGTATCAAACGAGCTACACACCGTGTCAACACATTATGGTGTCCTGGCTAGGGGTGGTGGTCCTGTGGCTATATGTACTACCTAAGGAAAATCACCAAAGGGCATTAGAATGGATGTAGGGCTCAATATGGCCCTATCTTAGTCCACTAAAGACAGTTTAATATAAAAAAAGGCAATCCATGACTAAATAGCAAATTAAAGCTATAAAAGATATATATAACTCTATTCATCTTCAATATATAGAGATGTACTGAATACTCCACAATGCCAGATCTTTAAAGGTGGTTAAGAGGCAGTATTAGACAGCTTATCCTTCCAGGCAAAGATATCTATAATAAAGGGTAAGTAATAAACAATAAGCATAAAGTTATGTACCATACATAATAACATCTCCCTAAAGCCTGCATCAAACCATACAGGGCTCACCTTAAATCTGCAGATGTACACCAAAGACAAGACAGATTATATCACACCACTCACTATCTCCTGATAGCTCCCTAGTGGGATACCCTAGGGTACAAAATGTATCCATAAGGCCCAGTCTCCAGTCAGTTTACACAAACCAGCATGCCATTGAATGACAGCACACTCACCCAGTATTGGCAAAGATATCCCTCACATAACATCAGCAACAGGGCTGGTGATGTATCTCCCCTATAGATAGGGCTCCTGCCCGCCGACATCCGCACGGGCGTGTGACGTCACCGGGCCTGGCTCCACATTACACTTGCGTGAGCGATCGCGCATGCACAGTGTCCAGACACTGGGCGACCACAGGGAAAGGACAATGAAGTCCCTCCACTACTTCAGAAGACACCGGGGAGGAGCCACAAAGCACGATTCTCATGCACAGCCACGCCCCACTGCGGGTCCGCATATCCGCCGGGAAAAAGACCTACTGGAGCCCCCACACTGCAGACACCTCAGAAAAGGGCAAAAAGTAGCTTGATGTCTGCCTTGCCTAGTAGCTGTAGGCAGAAGCAGGGTAGGGGGTAAGTATATTTTCTCACTTTGTCCACACATGTATTTTTACAGCGTTAGTGCTATGATCTGACATGGAGGGGAGGCACTATGTAAAAAAGTGGACCTTGACTTTTCCTGCAAGGTCCGCTCTAAGCTTATTTAGCCTGAATGTTCACATATCATTTAATGAACTGTCAACCCTGGTTGGTCCTTTCCTTGTGGAATTATTTACTGCTTCTCCAAAATAATAGGTACCAGCCAACACGTTTCTGTGATGTGACTTGCGCAATAATTTATAATTGCCTCCACAGATACCATAGGCCTACTGCATTCACATGGCATTTGGGTTTGTAGCAAGAACTGAGCCACAAATTTAAATGTTGATGGTGCAGAAAAATGAGGAAATCCACACAAAATGCCTACTGGCCATACTTCTCTTAAATGACCTTTCTCTCTAGTTCTAGCTGTTATACATTCTTTAATTTACTATACAAACAGCAATTGCCAACTATGAAAGTAAACACTTATTCAATTTCTAATTCACATAAAGTCCTTTATCCATCAGTTAATGAAAAAGCACAAATTACAGTAATTAAACAATGACAGACTACTGTTTAAATAAGATAAGTGAAGGACAAACCAATATAATTAAAGTATATGCATACTTTTATTGCAAAAAAACCTTTCACTTTTTAATCTATGATAACAAGGAATAGCAAATCTGTGGATACAATATGTTAAATAAATCTTTTGTAGAACTTTTTGTATACTCTTAATGGTTGGACCAAGCAACTGGACATTTGCACATATTTACGTGACTTGGATGCCATAGAAGCATCAGGCCTCCTGTTCCATCTCAGGGACCCTTCTGGTATCAAAATATCCATTACTGCAATATTCTACACTAATGTGTATTCCTGATAGAATCTTAGTATTTCTGCCTCGTTTGAGCTGAAGCCCTACATATAATGCCAACAAGATAACGTTGCCTACATCTGGATCAGAGTTGTGCACTGACTCTTTGAAAATAATGTATAACATTGCTCTTTGGTTATTTATATCAGTATGTTCAGAAAACATTTTTGTATTATCATATCACAGAATGCCTAATTTTCCTAAATTAAATGGACTATCACTGAGACCCTGTTCGCTACCTGGAAGGGATACAAATGTACATATGCATGGGGATCTCCCTTGTCAACCATTCTAAGGTCACCAGCCTCCATCTCTCCTTGATAAATATAAAATTGTCAGTGAACTATTTTTTGTTGCATATAAATTATCAGCAATCACAATACCAAGTCAAGGTATACGCCAAGGGAACAGTCTCAGGAAATGTGATTGCATGTAGGCAATACTCATTACTGAAACAGAAATTCATACCAAACTTACCTTTGTAGTTTATGCTTAACATGCTTCTAGATTATACTGTTTTGGTTGTTAGTTGATCATATAATGTTGAAAAAAGTCCCCAGTTGATAAGAGAGTATACAAAAATCTGCATAAAGATTTTGTATCTATATTTTTCTTGGCTTCACTGGGTACAGATGCAGCCCCGAACAAAAACATGTGTGCCTGATTTGTGTTGCTCCGGTTTCTAACCACTAGTAGTAGTCTCACGTCTCCATGGCCAACCACTGCATATTTTTTACTGAAGCGCATAAAGGAAGAACCTTCCTTGGACTGTCTGTTAAAGTAAATCTGCTCTAAAAGGACTACTGGAACTGCCTTTAGTGACCCCTTTTGTTAAAATGCTGGTTTCCTATTAGATATGCTGGCCCACTAGCTTCAATACTTCAGTAAGTCAGTCAGTCAGTATCCCAGAGCAAGTATGCAAAAACGTTAAAACTAACACATTTCAGAAATCTTTATCTTTTTATTCTTGGTCTGTGACTCAACATAAGCCAGAGGGTTTAGAATAACAGCCATAACATAAGCATTTTAGAAGCAGAAGACAGCCATGACAGCTTTGACGTTTCTCTTATTACAGGCTTTCAATTGAAGCCTAATTGTACCTTCCCCAGAAACTGATTGCTTAGTTTTAGCTGTCACCAGGGGGCATGCTGGTTCATGACAAAAAGATTTCTGCTCATACACAGACAGCAGCTGGCCCTCTCTGTAGTCTCCTGCCCAGCCATGGACTTTACATCAACTGCTGGTGATTACTTAGTAGTTAGAACAAAACGCCTAACAATTTTCTTTGGAATGGTCAATAGTTCTTTAAGGGAAGTGCAAGTATTTTTTTTTTTACTAAATATCAATGATACCTGCATGTATCAGGAAAAATAGTACTTATAAGAAATATTGCAAGTTTGTTAGCACTGCCCAGTTTGTATACACTGATCAAAAAATGGAAGGTTATAAATCATATTCACTTAAATAGACCCTGCTGCCAGACCATACATTTAAACAGAAATCCTCCTATAAGTATATATGTGCATTTATTGTATATTATGCATGTTATTAACCTGTAAAATGTTCCCTTCTATAGATATACAAAGGCCTTACACTGCTGCTGGGTACTACCATCTCCATGTGATGTCAGCTGCCCCAGCAAACTGCCACATAAAGTGTTTGATATTACTTTCTCATCTTCATCTGATGAGATGGAAATAGCCATGGACAGCACTTTCTCTACACTATTAAGGCTTGGAATCCCTGATAACTAGAGCAACAATTTTATCATGCTTCTTGATATTAAAGTTGTTGTAAAGGCAGAAGGTTTTTTAACTTAATGCATTCTATGCATTAAGATAAAAAGCCTTCTGTGTGCAGCAGCCTCCCTGAGCCTCATCTCGATCCAGCGATGTTGCATGAGAGACTCGACTGTCCGGGACTCTTCCCCCTCATTGGCCGAGACAGCAGCGAAGCACTATTGGCTCCTGCTGCTGTCAATCAAAGTCAGTGAGCCAATGAGGAGAGTGAGGGGGTGGGGTCCGGCCACGGCTCCATGTCTGAATAGACACAGGGAGCTGCGGCTCGGGTGCCCCCATAACAAGCTGCTTTCTGTGGGGGCACTCAACAGGAAGGAGGGGCCAGCAGTGCCGAAGAGGGACCAGGGAAGTAAAGGATCTGGGCTGCTCTGTGCAAAACCACCGAACAGTGCAGGTAAGTATAACATGTTTGTTATTTTTAGCAAAAAAAGCTAGACTTTGGTAGCACTTTAAGTGGCATTGCAATATTCCCCTTTACTCCTTCCCCAGCAGCTACATAAACATTTACAGTATGTAGGGTAGTGAAGAGAGGGGTGGAGAAGCTGGACCAGCACAGAGAGTATAAAAACACCCCCAGAAAAAGATAGAGTTATGAACTGCAGGGAGGAAAGAACTGTGCTAAGGAATTGACTCTTCATGCTATGGTCAAATTTTGTAGCAAGTTCAAAGACACATTCCAAGTGAATAAAAAGTTGTTTATGAAAAGGAAAAACACTGCAAGTAAGCATTTAAAATACTTGATTTTTTTGCTTTACCTGCAATTTTAAAGTTGGTGACATGGTTTCTTTAAAACACATCTCCTACATTGTTTATTATGCTGCCTGCAAAACCCCACACAACCTCTTCAGAATCTTCCTAGCTGTCCAAAGCACCTCCTGGACTTGCACACTGCAGATAGCATTGATTTTGGTGCAGCCTAACAACCTGTTGATGGCCTTTCCAATAAAATTATCGAATTCTACAGTGTATGTGTGGTGCACTAGCCAAACAGGAAGATTTTGAAGAACACCAGACAGGTCACAAAACAAAATCAAGACCTTTTATTAGCAAAATGATTGTCATATTTATCACTTAAACACTTGCTTACTGGGCACTTAAACCCCCCTCCAGTCCAGACCAATTTTCAGCTTTCAGCGCTGACGCACTTTGAATGACAATTGCGCGGTCATACAACACTGTAACCAAATTAAATTTTTATCATTTTTTTTCCACAAATAGAGCTTTCTTTTGGTGGTATTTGATCACCTCTGTGGTTTTTATTTTTTGTTAAAAAAATGTAAAAAACTGAATTTAAAAAAAAAATGTTTTTTTATATTTTGTTATAAAAATTTTAAAACAGGTAATTTTTCTCCTTCATTGATATACGCTGATGAGGCGGCACTGATGTGCACCGATAGGTGGCAGCGATGGGCACTGATGGATGGCAGTGCTGGGCACTGATGGGTGGCAATAATGGGCACTGATCGGTTACACTGATAGGCAGCACTGCTAGGTGGCACTGATTGACACCACTGGTGGGCATTGATAGGTGGAACTTGTGGGCATTGATAGGTGGCACTTGTGGGCATTGATAGGTGGCACACATGGGCATTGATAGGTGGCACTGGTGGGCACTGTCAGGTGGCACTAACAGGTGGCACAGATGAGGCATAATTGCCTCTTCCTCTTCGGAACTGATGTCCCTTGCAGATGAGCCGGTGATCGTTTTTTTTTTTCTCCTCATGCTGTCAGCGTGAGGAGAAAAAAAAAAAGATTACCGAGCTTTTGTTTACATCATGTGATCAGCTGTCATTGGCTGACAGCTGATCACATGGTAAGAGGCCGGGACCAGCCCCTTACTCAGATCGGTGATCACCCGAGTCTCAGTGACTCGGTGATCACAGCGCGCACAGGGCACGTGTACAGGGGAGGCCATCATATGACGGCCTCCCGGAAATGCAGGTCTGCGCTGTGGCCGTCATTCGGCTATAGCGTGGACGTCAAGTGGTTAAAATATAAATATAAGTCTTTTGTCATGTGCTAATGAAGATGTGCTAAAATGTTAAAGGCTAAAAACATGCTATACAGTATATCATGTTGTGGCCAAACCAAGTCAAATCCATAACACATCTAAAAGTGTGAACATTGTTATCATTTTTAATGCAGTTATACCCCTCTAAATCATTGCCAAAACTTAGATTAGACTTATGTATATCTGTTAGCAAATTTTCCACATCTACTGTATCATTAGACTAGACTAATATTTTATAATTAATTCACACTAAATGAATTCACACTAAAATAAAACCTAATTGCAGAAGCTCCAGTTTTTTTCTACTTGCCAAACCAAATAGCGACCTGGCACAAACCTGCAGTCAGTAAAGTCGGAATTCTTAACCTGTATATTTGTTCTGCATCAGTGACACATTCTGTAATGAATAATAGACAAGGATGACTATCCAGAGCCTTATGACATAAAAAAAATAATAAGACAGCAATGGCAGCTTCCATGTTTCTGTCCTAAAAGGTTCTCATAAACAAAAAGCCAAATAGCTTACCTTTCTTGGCCTTCCAAAACATTGACGTTTTTTGTTCAATATTTTGGCAGTTAGTGCTTTACATCTGTGTGCACTTGAGCCTTTAAGTGTCTGCAGCTTTTTCATAGCAATGAATGTATCACAAATCTTGAGAACACTGAGCAAAAGCACTTCAATCAATACCTATAGAGCACCACTGAAAATTCACTGGCAGAAATAAAAAAAGAAAAGGAATAAAAAAAAAAAACTATGATAAAGTAATAGTTAGGAATTAAATGTTCTATTTAACTGCCACTTATCCAAGGAAAGCATGAACGTGTATAAGGTGCAAGGGCTGCTTTATGAAAACATGGATCAGAAATTAGAGGTAATACTGAAAACAGAAAAGAAACAGATGGAGAAAAAGGAAGTATCTTAGCAGATGTACATATGTAGAACATATCTTCAGTTGTTTCCATTCCCCCTGGACTACCTAACTTGGAGTGTTTCTTAATCCTTGTTTTTAGCAAACCTAGAGGATAAAGAATAAAATACCCAATTTTGACAATTTCTGAATTGTTTATCTTGTTTACTTCTATTGCAAGCCCAATGGTATAAGAGAGCATTGGCATGGATAAAATTATATTGTGTAAGTGCTTTACTGGCAGGATCACCAGGTGAAAATAAAAGAAAAAAAGCCTCAACAAAAGAAAACGAATGCAGTGTTAGCTGCAATGTATTATATTTTTCGTCTTGGGTTTAAATACAATTTAAAGCGGTTATAAAGTCTAGTTTTTTTTTTTTCAATAAAAATAACAAACATGTTATACTTACCTGCTCTGGGCAGTGGATTTGCACAGAGCAGCCCAGATCCTCCTCTTCTCGGGTCCCTCTTTGGTGCTCCTGGCCCCTCCCTCCTGTTGAGTGCCCCCACAGCAAGCAGCTTGATATGTGGGCACCTGAGCCGAGTCACAGCTCCCTGTGTCCATTCAGACACAGAGCTGTGCCCTGGCCCTCACCCCTTTCTCTCCTGATTGGCTGACTGATTTTGATTGACAGCAGCGGGAGCCAATGGCGCTGCTGCTGTGTCTCAACCAATCAGGAGAGAGAGTCTTGGATGGCCAAGACACTCGTGGACATCGCTGGACAGAGATGGGGCTCAGGTAAGTAAGTATTAGGGGGGGGGCTGAGGGCAGCTGCTGCACACAGAAGGCTTTTTATCTTAATGCATAGAATGCATTAAGGTAAAGACACCTTTCGACAACTCCTTTAATATAATCTTGTTGGTTGTTTGAGGATTTTTTTTTTTCAAATAACATTTTTTATTATTATTTCGTTTTTGCAGTACATTATGCATTAACAATTATTAAATGTAACAGTAGTACAAAAGTGCAAATTTTGTGTATACAGTGTTGGTAAATAATTGCTATGTTCCAATATTAAAACTTTGCAAAATGCCAACTGAGTGTCATCGTCTGCCATTTAATATATCTATTGGCAAGTTTATAACCTTAATGTGATTGCAAAATCATAACTTAGTTATCTATGACTATAAAAATCACAGGTTTACATAACATAAAGAAGTAGAAGTGGATAGTAGAAAGAGAGGAAGATAGAGGGGGGGTATAGTAGATGTATCAACGGTGGTGTTACCTGGTCATGGTGGGTCCTCCCGGAGGTGCCATAGCTCCCAGACCCTGTTATGTGCTTCCAGTCTATCTTGTATTCTGGCTGTCATCTTCTCCATCACCTCTATATCCTTTATTCTAGCATATAGATCCTCAGCAGAGGGGGGGGGAAGAACGCTTCCAGTGTAGTGCTATAAGGCATCTTGCCGCCGTTAGTATATGACGTACCAATTTTTTATATGGGGTGGGGAGTTTAAGCGGCGATAGGCCCAATAGGAAGAATTTTGGGGTTGCCTGGACCTGTGTGTCCAAGAGGCGAGCCAGTAATTGTCTGACTGTGGACCAGTAAGGGGTTAACAATGGGCAGCTCCAATATATATGTAGGAAGGTGCCCTTTGCTCCTTGGCATCTCCAGCATCTATCGGAACTATTGGGAAAGATGGCATGGAGAACGTCTGGAGTCATATACCACAGCAAGAGAATTTTATAGGAGTTTTCTTTGTATAAAGAGCATAAAGAGCTCTTTGCTGCTTGATTCCATATTATCTGCCATTGCGAGATAGGGAGTTTCTCACCGATGATCCCCTCCCACTTAATCATATACAAGTGTTTACCCTGGCCATCCTCTGAAAAGACGTTCAGGATCCTGTATATACTCGATATATGCCCCTGCTGGTTGTTGCCTGCCAGGATTGTGGTTTCAAACGGTGATGGTGGTGAAAATTGTAGGGTGGGTGTTATAGTAAGTGCATAGTGCCGAATTTGCAAATACCTGCCTGTTTGGGGAGGTCATGTTTGTTTTGTAGTTCGGCGAAAGGCAATAGTTTCCTTGTTCTGGGGTCCACCAGGTTCCCAAAGTGGAACAAATTCCGGGACGTCCAGTGATGTGACATTTGGTTTGAGGATTTTTATTGCAGCTAGGTTTAGCAATGCTTGATCAGTTGCTCACAGTAATCCCTAGCTACTGTAACTATAAACATTTTACTATGGTGATTTACTTTTAGTATAAAATGCTCACTTGCACAATATTGGCATCAATTGTAAAAAAATGAGTCCTGATATATGTGAACATTTAGTAAACAATTGCCATTGGCTATGCTTTCAAGACCTTGCACCATCTCAAAATAACATATATGTCCATACAGGCATAATTTAAGAACTGTAGCGTGTTAATTCCCACAGCAACACTAGTATTGGTCATTCTCAGTTATTTATGAAGTATTCCAGGTCTGTGCAAAATGATATGGAATTTTCTAAAGGTGCCCAAGGCATTCAACATTAGATTTTTAGAAGGCTTGGGAATCCATTGTAATTTCAAACAGAAATTAGAATTCCCTAGGAATTCCATTACTATGTTTTTAAATGTTCTGTAATAAACATGCATAGCTAAACTTTTTATTAGCTTTCTTTATGTTGAACTCATCATAGTTTTTTTATGAAAGGAGTAGAGAATGTTCACTTGGAAAAATTAAATTTCACTAAGCTTAGTAAAGGTTAAGCTGTGTTCTTGGTTCTTTGGTTTTTCTTGGTTTTGTTTAATGAGATTGTAAACGATCACCTTGCAAAACAACCCATTCAGTTTAAAATAGACATGACAGACAAAACATTTTTGTATAGATATAAAAAAACACTATAAATACATGTTTCCCTTTTTTATGAGTGATCATATTCCCTCTGTTCTCAGCTGCATAAGAGCCGGGGGGAGGAGAAGCAGCAGCACACTAAGCTGGCCAGTGAATGGCTGTGCAGCGGGGGGTGGGGGGTGGGGGATTTGGGTCAGGACAAGTCTGATCATTGGAGGAGAGCACACTGAGTTCCCAGCTTAGCTAGTGAAAAGAACACAAGTTGTCATTAGAACAGGTATCCTTATTGTAGTATTTCTCCTCTACATTATTCATGCTCTGGTAAAGACTCAAAGTTTTGTATTTTCCCTCAAGTAAAAGGAAATTTTCCCAATTGGACACAGCCGCTTCTTGTTCTGTCCATATTTTAGGTCAATATTCTTTTTTAAAGATGTTTGTTCAATAAAAATGCCCAAAGTAATACAGTGGAAGTATATGAAAATGCACATAAAAAAACAAAACAAAATACAAACATAGGCTACTACTGACATAGAAAACAGAAGGACTTAGTTGCCAACTCTACCACACATAGAGCAAAGTTCTATGTTTTTGAAATCAGTCTAAATCTTCCAGAGGATACTCACAAATAAAATAGGACAATAAATAATAAAAGCCATTTCATAATTCAGTTTGTTTGCTAATGGAGTAGAGAATATTCATACTATTAAGGTTAGTAAGGTACAACTGTTCACTTTGAATAATTACAGTGTTACTAAACCCAGGACCCTGCAATCAGTATATCTGGTCTCCCACAGTACACAGAACAGGGAAATGCAATTATTTTAGTAAATATAAACTGCGAAATACCATTTCCAATCAGCAACGTATAGCAATCATGTGACTTCTATCAGTGAGCACTGGTTAAAGCTTGTAGGAGGGGTTTTCCTTCTCCTCTGACTGTCCTATGAGGCTGCATGGTCCCTGACCCTCTGTCTGGACAATGCTGATTGGCCCTGTGCTGATCACATGCACCCTCCCACAAAAAAGCAATACACACCAAACTGAGCATGTGTAGAGTACCCCCTAGGGCTCTGTGCTATCAGTAGAAAGATTGGGGACAGTTGAAGAAGGAGAGGTTCAGAGAACCACAGGATCAAACAGCCTTTTTTACACAATGTGGAGGATTAACCTGTTAGATTGCACAGTAAGTATAACAAGCATGCTTTACTGCATATCCAGACTGATTTTACTGTTGTGGGTTTAGTAGCACCTTAAGCATGTATAGGGAGATTAAAACAAACAATGGGATTCTATTTTGCACATGATCGAATTGTCTCAGTAAACGAAGCCTCTTTTTTTAATGAAGTTAAGTGAACACTTTTTTCTCTCAGTGAACATTCTCTATATTTATCAAAATAAATAATATAAAATGCTAATTAAAAAATAAAAAGTAACACATGAAATATAGCAGCAAAGCAATATATAGAAAGGCAACCAAAGGGCAATAAAACAAAAAAGAGTGACATGCTTGTGCTGAAATATAAAACATGGGGTCCAGATACATGCATCTAGACGTTTATCAGTAATCTCTCCTTGAGAGCAACCTTACAGATAATCCCCACCAATTTTACTTGTTCAGGCCCCCCGCTTTGGTCTGCAGGAACTTTGCCCTCATGCTGGGGCATAAGAGGGAGTTCCGTGCAGGATATACTAATAATCTACCTAAACATATATTACCATGTAAAAGTATTTCCACAGTGAACGCTTTAGTAAGCCCAACAGAGTTTGCACAGTGTAAACCTCAATATGTGCAATATTTTCACAGTCTAACAACCATACTGTATGTGCAATAAACAAAGATTTCTGTTTTCTTGCATCCATAAATTAACAAATAAATAAAGTGCTTAAAACAGTTTGCAGTCTGTGATTCTTATGTAAATCACAATTCCTCCAAATTAAACATCTTCTTTTTTAAACTTTAACCATTTGTCTACCAAGATACGTTTATAAACGGTATGGTAGACAAGAGGTTAAAGCAAGCTCGCAGCTGCATCCATGAGCTTGATACCAACTTTAATACGTGGCGAAGGGCTTTCAGATAAAGGTAATCCCTTTTATGAGGCTCTGAAAATGGGTCCCCCCACCACTGGCACCCAAGGTGATTCCCAGGTTTTTTTGTTCCTCCGGGGAGCCTGGGACTATGAGAAAATGATCACACAGCTAGTGCAGGAGGTGATCACAGAACAATCTGTGACTAATAACCCCAGAAGCAACTAGTATTATGTCACTTCCAGGGTCCAAGCTGTCATTGCTAGGCTAGTCTAACAGACCCATGATGCCTCCATAAAAATGACCTGTCACCTGTCACCTGCCCAATGCTATCACATCCCTCGTGATAACAATTAAGTGAGAGCAATAATTCTAGAGCCATAATTCAGGGCTAACGCTAAACTGATAACCTGTAAATGCTTTTTAAAATGTCCCCTGTGGAGAATTTTGGATACCATAGTTTTTATGCAATTTCACAGACATGTGCAATTTAGGGTATGACTTGTTTAGTACCTATTTACTAGAGCTGCACGATTCTGGCTAAAATGAGAATCACAATTTTTTTGCTTAGAAGATAGATCACGATTCTCTCACGATTCTCGCGGTGTAACATCATCTTTCTAATTAAAACAAAAAAAATTGGGCTAACTTTACGGTTTTGTTTTTTTTATTTTTTTTTTATTTTTTTATTCATTAAAGTATATTTTTTCCCAAAAAATTGCGTTTGAAAGGTCGCTGGGCAAATACAGTGTGACATAAAGTATTGCAGCAATTGACATTTTCTTCCCTAGGGTCTCTGCTAAAATATATATAATGTTTGGGGGTTCCAATTCTATCAAAAAATATTTTTAACTTAAACATGTGTCAGAAAAAGATTTAGACTTTAGAGGTTAAACTTCCTGCATTTACACGTTGTTTAAAAACTTGGTAGACTGCCTGGATTTTTTTCTTTACACACAGAAGTTTCCCTTTGATCTAAGAAGGAAGAGTTATACAATGTTTCTTTTTAAAAACTTGCCCACTTGCCCAGATATTTTCTTTTGACAGCTGAGTGAGCAAAAAAGTCTCTCCACTTGTTATATGAAAGAATTGGCAAACTCTGCAACAGAGATCGTCAGGGGGGTTGAATCGAGATCACGATTTTTTAACAATTAATCGTGCAGCTCTACTATTTACTAAACAAAATCTCATCTTTTATACCTAAGGCCCCTTTCACATGGGACGGATGTGCTGGACGGACTCCGCTAGCTCAGCAGGTGATCGCTCCGTGGACCCCTGCTGAGCCGGCGGATGACAGGTCCGTCTCTGCTCACTGTGCAGGGAAGGACCTGTCAGAGCCCCGCTGTTCTCTTTGGGGAGATCAGATGAAAATGGACAGCCTGTCCATTTTCATCCGATCCACTGGACGGATGGCGAACGTATCGCCATCCGTCTGTTTTGAGCAGATCTTGTCGTAATCGATGGCAGGCGGGTGTCAGCGGACACATCTCCACTGACATCCGCCTGGCCATAGAAGTCAATGAGCGGCCCGCTCGGATCCGCCTGAAAAACGGACAGGCAGATCAGAGTGGGCCTATCATGTAAAAGGGGCCTTACCAAGAAGTGGGAATAATATGGTGTTTGCACTAAAATTCATTTTAGTGACTTTCTTTCTGAAAATATGCTCTTGATAAATTGCTGCACAAATATCATGCAGCATAAAAATTTCAACTATCACCATTGTATTCACCAGGGTTTTTGCATTCAGAAAATATTGGCTCTTTGTGTAGTTTAAAGTAATTTCTAGTAAAAAACAACAGCAAGCAAGAGGCAGCACTTCCTCAGTCTCCTCTTACCCAGTGACCAGATTGTACTATTGTAACTTTGTAAGAACCAAGGTGACTTTATATGACATTTTTGTACAAAGCCGTAAACTGCACAGGCAACCTGATTTACATGTCTGAGTAAGCATGTAAGCCCAGAAAGTAAAAAAAAATGTTAAAAAAGTAAATAAAAATCCTTGACAAAGATGATGCCAACCTAATGGACAGTAAAGCTGTGATTTCTGTGAGTATATTGATACCCGCAAGTGTTTACACTAACACAACACTGCTTAGCATGCACACACTAAACATGAAATAAAGCAAATGATTTAGTAAAGGAGTTGAGAATCTTCACACGTAAAATTGTGTGAATATTCTCTTTAATCATCCAGTCATTTGCAGAAAAAATGAATAAGCAGGAATTTGCTTTTTAAATGATTGGAAATTGAATTGAATATTCACACAATTTTTTGTGTCAAGATTCATAACTTCTTTAGTAGATCAGCTGCAATGTATCTGATGCTAGATCCACTCTAAATATGGTGAAAACTTTACTTTTGGTCTTTTTTACTTATCAATATTTTGTATAATATTTGTAGAAAATGTGAAATAAATATATAAACTTTTGCGTAAAATGCTGCATAGGATTCCTCTATCAAAATCCTACTTGTGCCCAGGCATTTTCTCTCTACTGAACAATTATTCACTCCCCGAGTCGATTAATTACTGCCAGAGTTATGGCTTTGATGAAATGTATGCTAGCTAAAATTCTTCAAGTTATAAAAATGTGCATCAACCATGTTCATGCTCATTTTTACACACAGCGGTTCTTCTACAGCAGAAGTAATCTGGAGAAGTGGTGATATAATTGCCTTTTGAGGCTTGATCCAGAAATTGCAGACGGCTGTCTTTGTGCAAACTGCACCTTTTCATTCTGTCAACAAAGTGTGTAAAAGGTGCTGAGTATCCCTGTCAAAAATGTGCTAACAATACAATCCATAAAATATAGAAATACATTTTCCGTGTTTTAATTTTTTAAGCAGCTAGGTGGAAACGTCCAGAGATCTCTATTTCCTCTGGGAAAACAATTAAAACTGTATGAATTGACTCCCCTCTAGAGTGAAAACTTTAGAACTACAGGCCACATTTTGGTGAGAACAGTGTCATAGGCACTGCTTCACCAAACCATATTAATACTAATCTGAATTTTCATAAAATGAGCCACTGTATATAAAACGAGTCATAAAAACAAAACGTTTTTTTTTTTTTTGGAGGATTTAAATTAATATATGCTATCTATTGGATGCCACACAGCATAGCTATCTATACACTGGGCAGTATTTATAGTTCACGCAAATACAAATATTGTATACGTTTTATGCTATCAAACGTATATTTAACTTAAAAAATGATTCCACATTGATATTTGATCAATTATTTTAACCACAACACAAATGTCTTCTGAATAAATGCCATACTGCGTACACACGAACGGAAATTCGGCCAGCAAAACTCTGATGAGAGCTTTTTGTCGGAAAATGCGACCGTGTGTATGCTCCATCGGTCTTTTGCTGGCGGAATTCCAGCCAGCAAAAGACTGAGAGCATGTTCTCTATTTTTCGGATGGGAAAAGTTCCTATCCGAAAATGCTTTCGTCTGTATGCAATTCCGACGCGCAAAATTTCTGCGCATGCTCGGAAACAATTCGACGCATGCTCAGAAGCAGTGTACTTCATTTTCTCAGCTCGTCGTAGTGTTGTACGTCACCGCGTTCTTGATGGTCGAAAGTTCAGAGCACTTTTGTGTGACCGTGTGTATGCAAGGCAAGCTTGAGTGGAATTCCGTCGGAAAAACCATCCAAGTTTTTTCCGACGGAAAATCCCCACGTTGTGTATGCGGCATTGGTTTCAAAAGTGATAATGTGCATATTGCTATAAAAAAAAAATGATAGCAACTTCTAGGATTATGTATGGAAAATGGAACAAATATTGGGTTCTTGTCTATACCAGTCAGATGCCTGCACCAGTTGGATTGTAAAGAAAGTTGTTTTTAATAAGAAATTGAAGCTTATGTTTCTTGAGGTTTGGAAATCCCGCTTATTCATTAGGCATTTCAAACTCCTGAAAAAAATGGTCTTCCATTTCACAATGAAAGCTACTTTACTTTAGAAGGACTTTCTAATTAATCCTTCAAATGCTCCAAGTTGTCTTCTATTTAAGAATTTAGCCAAGGTCTCCATCATTTGAGAAATCCTATCTCTACTGATCCCTTTATTATGCTTCCTAACGAGTGCAATATCGAGCTAATAAATAACTTTCAATTCCAGCACCACCTCCTACCTGATAAAAGCGTCCTACATGTGGCTCCAAAATGTTGCTGTATAAATGTTATCAATAAATTGCTTCAGACAAGAATCTAGGTGTGCTGGTGACACTGTTTCTTTCTCGATGATCCTAGCAAGGCACCATCCATCAATGTCACTGCAGCACCCCCTCAATTGATGGTCATAAGAGCTGTTTGAAGTACACCTGACTCTTTACCTTTGAAGTATGAAGTGAAAGGAACACAGAAATCCCCTAAGAGATGCAGCAGTGTGAAAAAGGCTAGAATTGAAAGAAGGCCAGCAAACAAATCTGAAAGCAATCAAGTGAGATAGGAAAGACACTGCATAGCTAAAATGCTCCCAGACCTTTTTTATTTTTTATATATATCTATATATATAGATATATATATCTATATATATCTATATATATAGATATATATAGATATATATATCTATATATATCTATATATATAGATATATATATAGATATATTTATATTTACCTAGTTAGGTTGAAATAAGATACAAGTCCATCTAGTTCAACCAATATAAACTGTAATAAGCATAATGAACAAATAGAAAACCTCCATATACAGAATCCTATACCCTAGTTGACACAGAGGTAGGTAAAAAATAAATAAAATCTTCCTGATCCCCGAAAGTCAATCAGATAATCTCTCAATCAACAGTCTCTGGTGTTAAATAAATGTTAGTATCCAGTTATATTATGAGCATTTAGGAATGCATCTACCTCTTTTTTAAAACAATTTACCGAGCTGTCCAGAACTAATTTTTGAGGGCGTCCATTCCAAGTTTTCACAGCTCTTAGTGTGAAGAAGCCTTTCTATAAGTGGAGGTTAAATCTCTTTTCCTCCAGACATAAAGAGTGCCTTCTTTTCCTTTGTAGTGACATTAGGCCGGCCATACAGGGAGCAAATGTCTTTTCTTTGGCAAAGCTGTCCCCGCTGGGAGAAGACAGTGATTATTGCTAGAGTCTATAGCAGCCACTAGCGATAATTGCAAGAGAATCCAGCAGGCTGCCCAAGTTGATCGATCAATAAACTTGGTACATTCAGTCTGCCCATTAATGGTTTGAATCTCGGCTGGTTCCTGCTGAACCGGCCGAGATTCAAACATGTATGGCCTGCCTTCTAGTGAGAAACTCTACACCAAGTTCACTATATGGACCACTTATGTATTAAAACATATGCATACACACACACACTTGCATACCCATATCCATCTAACAGCAGGATAGTAAAGCTATATCTACTCAGCTTTACTGTGAATGTCATACTTTATCTAAACACTTATGCAGCCCCAAGGTTGTAGACGGCCCCCAAATAACTGCCCTTTAGTGAATATCAAACTTTTTAAATAAGAATTAGATAGGAGTTTCAAATCATCTCTGTAGGCTCTCTCTCCATAAAAAAGCCTCTTCTACCTCTGAACAAACAAGAGTCTTAGTTAAAAAAGGCAGAGACAGTAGATAGCAGAGGGACTATAAATCAATATACACATTTATCATGCTGAGAAGAGAGAGCAGATGTCTCTTATATAAAGTGAATATAAAAGTTTGGGTTTCTATTTAATTCAATGCAGCTATTAAACTGATCAGTAACGACACACCATATATTTGGCTTTATATGGAATATTTTTTTTCCTAAAGGTTTAATCTGTAAATGAAGTAAAACATTATTACTACTGGCATCTTCCTTCAACCCAGTCCATTAACATCAAAGTAATGAGAGACACAATGTTCTAGGCTAAAACTTCACATCTGCCAGCTATTTTAGTGTTTAGTTTTACATGTGTCACTTTCTTTTCAGTCCCAATCGTGGAAAAAAGCAGTAAGTTCACAGAGAAAGCTAAAAGGGAAGACATTGCCTGTGTTCCGAAGTAAAGCGTATCAAGCCTTTTTTCTTGTTTACTGAGCTGATCATGGTCAACACCAGGTGGCATATCATAGCAATACATGCAGCTGAACAAGCTGTTGAACCAAATCTTTTCATACAAGTCAGTTTAAACAAAACTATAGGCTAAACATATTTTTAAGGTTGTCACCAAAATTTCACCCCAAGTAATTAAAGTTATCCAGGACTTTCCAGCTCTGGTCCTATTGGCTACATACAGGCTAAGTTTTTAGGCCTGTCTTTCAGTGCTCACATTTCATTGAAGGGTTCAATATACACATGCATTGAATGATCTTTGTGGCTTAGATAGCTGTGAACATATTTTCTTGTGCACGTTTATGATGTGACATTGCTGCAATTCCTTTAAAATGTAGCTGTAATGTTTTACACTGACTTAATCATCTACATTACTCAAAGCCCAGTCTGCTGTTTACTTCTCTGAGCTTGACAATCGCGGCCTGCTGTGATGTTTACATCCTTTGGTTAAGGTCTCGTTCACACCAAGCATACTAAAGTGTACACCCGTGGAGGGCAGTGTTTACCTGCACAGGAACAGTGTGTGTTTGGGGTCATGCACCTATACCTGCACGGATGTCAGATTGGAAGTTGTCCATGCAACCGCTGTATCCCAATTGACAACAATGGGACTGCATGCATGGGGATGCACAGAACACCTGTGAATCCCCATATGGGTAAACATGGCCCTCCATGGGCGTATGCTTTAGTAAGCCATGTGTAAACAAATCCTAAATCCTCAACACTGGGTGCAATAGCTTTCTGTGGACTCTTTTGTGAGACTGGAGTCACTTTTGAAACATCCCCACAGAAGTCTATAAAGGCAAATGACACAGGTACAGCCTTCAAAAATGCAGTTTTTTACTACATCTACTGGTGTCTAGTGGAATAGGTACATTTAATACATACAATTTTATTTAGACCCCTTTCACACTGGAGTGTTTTTTCAGGCGCTTTAGCGTTAAAAAAAAGCGCCTGGAAAGCGCCTGAAAGAAGCCTCATCTGCAATCCCAATGTGAAAGCCCAAGTGCTTTCACACTGAGGTGCTACACTGGCAGGGCATCAAAAAAAGTCCTGCAAGCAGCTTCTTTGCAGCGCTTTGGGAGCGGTGAATACACTGGGAAGTGCCTGCAAAGCACCTGAAAAGCACCTGAAAAGCGTCTGAAAAACGCCATGGCAGCGGCGCTTTTAGACCTTTATTTGGCCACTAGTAGGGGTTAAAAGCGCCCTGCTAGTGCTCATAAAACGCTGGTAAAACGCCGCTAGTTTAAGCGGCGCTTTACCAGCGTTTTTCGGTCATTGGCAGTGTGAAAGGGCTCTTATTGTATTTGAGAACTCAACAGTAGGGATGAGCCGAACACCCTCCTGTTCGGTTCGCAGCAGAATATGTGAACAGGCCAAAATTTGGCAGAACGCACGAACACCGTTAAAGTCTATGGGACACGAACATGAATAATCAAAAGTGCCCATTTTAAAGGCTTATATGCAAGTTATTGTCATAAAAAGTGTTTGGGGACCTGGGTCCTGCCCCAGGGGAAATGTATCAATGCAAACATTTTTTTTTTAAACGGATGTTTTTTCAGGAGCAGTGATTTCTTTAATGCTTAAAGTGAAACAATAAAAATGAAATATTCCTTTAAATATTGTGCCTGGGGGGTGTCTATAGTATGTCTGTAAAGTGGCGCATTTTTCCCCTGTTTAGAATAGTACCACAGCAAAATGACATTTCTAAAGGAAAAAAGTCACTTAAAACTGATCGCGGCTGTAATGAATTGTCGGGTCTCGACAATATAGATAAAACTCATTGAAAAAAGAGCATGGGATTCCCCCCCAGTCCATTACAAGGCCCTTTAAGTCTGGTATGAATATTAAGGGGAACCCCAAACCAAAATTAAAAAAAAAAATTGTGTGGGGGTCCCCCTAAAATCCATACCAGGCCCTTTGGGTCTAATATGGAAAGTAAGGGGAACCCTGCGACAAATTTTTTAAAAAAATGGTGTACCAGGCCACATGCCCTCAACATGGGGAGGGTGCTTTGGGGTAGCCCCCTACAGCACCCTGTCCCCATGTAGATGGGGACAAGGGGCTCATCCACACAACCCTTGCCCGGTGGTTGTAGGGGTCTGCAGGCAAGGGGCTTATCGAAATCTGGAAGCCCCCTTTAACAAGGGGACCCCCAGATCACGACCCCCCCATGTGAAATGGTAACAGGGTACAAATGTACCCCTACCATTTCACAAAAAAAGTCTCAAAATGGTACAAAAGGCAGTCACAGCTTGGGACAAGTCCTTTATTAAAAAATAAAAATATCCCACGAAGTAAGTTCACGCTGCCCGACGGACCGAAAAAAAAAAAATCTGCCACCGATCCACCTCCATGGGAGGCTCCCACCGTTTGACACTTCCTGGCTTGTGACAGCTCTCATATAACTGAGGGCGGGGCCACCCGGTGACCCCGCCCCCTCTGATGCCTCGGGACTTCCCCATGGCTTCCCCGCGATGTCAGAGGGGGCGAGGTCACCCGTTTATGTAACCAGGTTGCCCTGCCTCCTCTGACACCACGGGGAAGCCATGGGGAAGTCCCTGTGCATCAGTGGGGGCGGGGTCACCCAGTTACGTCACTGGGTGGCCCTGCCCTCAGTTATATAAGCCCCCGATAAGCCCCGCCCACAGACCCCCATAACCACCGGGCAAGGGTTGTGGGGATGGGCCCTTGTCCCCATAAACATGGGGACAAGGTGCTTTGGGGGGCTACCCCAAAGCATCCTCCCCATGTTGAGGGCATGGGTTCAGGAGGGGGGGGCGCATGCCAGGTTGCATGCGCTGCCAGGTTGCATGCTAGGATAAGGGTTTGGTATAGATTTTGGGGGGACCCCTACGCCATTTTTTAAAAATAATTTGGCGCAGGGCTCCCCTTAATTTCCATATCAGACCCGAAGGGCCTAGTGTGGATTTTAGGGGGACCCCTATGCAAATTTTTTATTAACTTTGGTTCGGGGTTCCCCTTAATATTCATACCAGACCCAAAGGGCCTGATAATGGACTGGGGGGGATCCCATGCTCTTTTTTTCAATGAGTTTTATCCATATTGCCGAGACCTGACAATTCATTACAGCTGCGATCAGTTTTAAATTACTTTTTTCCTTTAGAAATGTTATTTTGCTGTGGTATGGATCTAAACACGGGAAAAATGTGCCACTTTACAGGCATACTATAGACAACCCCCCAGGCACAATATTTTAAGAAATATTCATTTTTATTATTTCACTTTAGCATTAAAAAAAATCACTGCTCCCGAAAAAACGTCCGTTTTTAAAAAAAAATTTTGCATTCATACATGTCCCCTGGGGCTAGACCCGGGTCCCCAAACACTTTTTATGACAATAACTTGCATTTAAGCCTTTCAAATTAGTACTTTTGATTTTTCATGTTAGTGTCCCATAGACTTTAACAGTGTTCCGGCGGCTTTCGAATTTGCCCCGAACACCGCATATTGTTCGGTGTTCACAGAACATCCGAACAACCAAACCGTTCCCCCGTCCCTACTCAACAGGAGGGTAGGGCCAGGATCATGGAAGAGGCACCGAGAAGAGGAGGATCTGGGCTGCCCTGTGCAAATCCACTGCACAGTGCAGGTAAGTATAACTTGTTTGTAATTTTTATAGGAAGAAAAACGAGACTTCACAATCACTTTAAGCCTTTTATATGAAAATTAACACCACAGTCAGTGTGCAACATGCAGCCAATGCATGACTATCCCTTGTATCAGTTGAGGCATAATCTATATTAGAGGTCGACCGATATGGGTTTTTCTCTGGCCGATGCCGATGCCGATATTTAGAAATCGCGATGGCCGATATATGATGCCGATTTTTTTGGGCCGATATATTAGGCCGATTTTTTTTTTTCTTTTTTTTTTCCCCCTTCATCTCATAAAATCTAACAGTTAGACCCCTTTCGCACTGGGGCGTGTTTTAGGCGCTTTTGGGCTAAAAATAGCGCCTGTAAAGTGCCTGTAAAACGGCTCCCCTGCAGTCTCAGTGTGATATCCCGAGTGCTTTCACACTGAGGCGATGCGCTGGCAGGATGTTAAAAAAAGTCCTGCAAGCAGCATCTTTGGAGCGGTGTATACCGCTCCTCCACCACTCCTGCCCATTGAAATGAATGCGCACCGCTGCCGAAGCGCCTGCAAAGCGTTTCGGCAGCAGCACTTCAGGAGTGCATTTAACCCCTTCCTCGGCCGCTAGCTGGGTTATAAGCGCCCCGCTAGCAGCCGAATAGCGCCGCTAAAATGACGGTAAAGCGCCGCTAAAACTAACAGCGTTTTACCGTCAACGCCTGCCCGCTCCAGTGTGAAAGCAGCCTTAAGTAATAAGTGATACAGAAAATTTTTTACATTTAAACATTTATTGAACAAAACAAACCTCCAATCAGTTCACTTGTATGTAGAATTTAGATTTAAAAAAAAAAATAACTATATCTTAAATATTAAATACACAAAAACAGGTAATCAAAACTTTTGGACAAAAAAAATGGGCTAACTTTACTGCTTATTTTTTTTTTTTTTTTTTAATTAGTGTATTTTTAAAAAAAAAAATGCGTTTGAAAGACCGCTGCGCAAATACCGTGTGACATAAAATATTGCAACAACCGCTATTTTATTCCCTAGGGTCTCTGCTAAAAAAAAATATATATAATGTTTGGGGGTTCCAAGTGATTTTCTAGCAGAAAATACAGGATTTTTACTTGTAAGCAACAAATGTCAAAAAAGATTTAGTCTTTAAATGGTTAAACTGAGAAATTCTACACACAGAGTTCAGTCTATTGATAAAAGAACCCGAAGAGATACAAATGTATCTTCTTATCAGACTTGGCAGGCTGCCCAGAGGAGGAGAGAAGACAAACTTCAGACAACTTGCATTGACTTATATTACAGAAGTCATTTGCAAGTCCCGCTGAAGTTATAATCTGCTTTTTTTATCAGCACAATCGGCTGATGCCGATTAAGTAAAAAAAGCCAAATATCGGCCGATATATCGACCGGCCGATATATCGGTCGACCACTAATCTATATACACATACAGAATTTTTCAGTAACTACAAAATAAGCTGATTAGTTACATTTGAAAAAGGTTATCCAAAATGAACATTTATGTAGGGGTATCTTTTTTTTTTTTACAATAGATTTTTATTGAAAAGATTTTCTTAACAATACAGATTGACATTGTCACAATAACAATTGTGACTAACTTCTTTGCAATAGTTCTTAAGAATATTCTTATACAAATACAGTAATTGATAGTCTGTACCAGCCTACCCCTATTGGGTTCAAACTGTAGGCATGGATAGGCCATCAATTGCGTTAATTAGTTGAATACAGAAAATTGTAAGGAAAACTAAAAAAAACAAAAAAAAAAAACAAAAAACAAAAAACAAAAAATATATATATATATATATATATATATATATATATATATACATACACATACACATACATATATATATATACATACATACACATACACATACACATACATACATCTAAATTAACTGAACAAAACTTGTTGCATAGGTATCTTTAAACCTCAGTGTTGAGCGATGCAACACACGTTGTCATGCATTGAAGTTCTTTGCCTTAAGCAGCCAATTCAAAATGAATGGTCTTAAATGCACCATAACACATATGAAAATGGGGCAGGCTGCAAATTCCCACAGTGCAACACACAGGACGCTGTGCACTGTACTGCCTTTACAGTACACAGGCATTTTTAAGGTGTGTTGGGGTGAATGAATGATACAACAATGCAGCAATGCTCACAACATACGTTACTGTGTGTGTTGCGGCAATGGAATGAAATCGCCCTAATACATAGCAAACTATTTATATTCAGTTTTATAACCCTTGCTGGCCTGCTCCTGTAAGCTTTGACTTTGACTATACTCACAATAAGCTTGGTTATGGCCAAGAGAATGTTTGCGCAGCTTTAGTAAATTTACATGTGCACAGTGCCCTGTCAATGATGAGCAAATGAATGCACATTACATTTACTTTTAATACAACTAAACAACCTTGCATGAGGTTGATGACTTGGCATGCAATCCTACAATATTAGCAAGAAAAGCCATTTGACGGAGACACAGGGGGAGGTTTTATAGTGTATCTGTCATTAGAATTCACACTTTAGAGGAATCATTAAGCCAAAAAGCAAGCATAAGAAATATCTCTTTCTTGCCATGAATAACAAAACTCCTGTTTCCCAGCTCTCAGCGTGGTCACATGGTCCCTAGCTACCAATCATTACTGCAGAAAATCAATTGTTTTTACAAAAAAGGTTGAGAAACTGCCAAAGAACGTCAATTAACAACTCAACAAGAATTTGTGTTACACATTAATACAAATAGATAACTATTTACATTAAGTTGGTTGGTTTCTAAAGTATTTAAAAAAACATATTGAAATAGCTATAGTTCCTCTTTGCTCGACCAACAGAAGTTAGTGAGTGCCATCTTGCAGATTCTCCATACTAACACATAGAGTGTTTTTCAGCAAGCTTGGTATGTCTGCTAAGTCCATCCATTCATTAATGACTCTCGATCCTTGCATACTGAGCCTTCTGACTCACATTTCTTTAACTAAATAACTATGCAAAACTTAAGTACACTAATGCCGCGTACACACGATCGGAAATTCGGCCAGCAAAAGACCGATGAGAGCTTTTGGTTGGAAAATGCGACCGTGTGTATGCTCCATCGGACTTTTGCTGGCTGAATTCCAGCCAGCAAAAGATTGAGAGCATGTTCTCAATTTTTCGGTCGGAAAAAGTTCCTATCCGAAAATGCGATCGTCTGTAGCAATTCTGACGCGCGAAATTCCTACGCATGCTCGGAAACAATTCGACGCATGCTCGGAAGCACTGAACTTCATTTTCTCGGCTCGTCGTAGTGTTGTACGTCACCGCGTTCTTAACGGTCGAAAGTTCAGCGAACTTTTGTGTGACCGTGTGTATGCAAGGCAAGCTTGAGCGGAATCCCATCAGAAAAAGCCATCATATCTTTTTCCGACCAAAATTCCGATTGTGTGTACGCGGCATAAGTTCCAAAAAACTGGTATATGTTGCTGGGCAGCAATTGGTCTTAGGAGCTAGATAACAATCAAAAGTTCTAACACAACCCATGGAAGATAGTTTTCTATTTTTTTTATAAAACGTTTAAAAGAAAGGCAAACAACATAAAAAAACAAACAAAAATGTTATGTTCCAGTTAAACTGGTACTTGATCCACAACAGTAAAATTAGTCTTTATATGCTGTAAAGCATGCTTGTTGTACTCACTGTGGAATCTATGGGTTGATCCTGCACATTGTGTAAAAAAAGCTGTTTGATCCTGTCTTCTCTGATCCTCCCCTTCTTCCACAGTCCTCAATATATCTCCTGACAGTACAGAGACTTGGGGGCACTCTGCACATGCTGTTTGGTGTATATTGCTAGAGCGTTTTTTCCTGGGAGGGAGCATTTAGGGGGGCCAATCAGCAATGTCCAGACAGAGGGTCAGGGGCCCTGCAGCCTCATAGGACAGTCAGAGTAGAATAAAATCCTCCTACAAGCTTTAACCAGACACTAATAGAAGTCACATGACTGTTATATACTGCTGAATAGAGAATAAATTTTAGCAGTTTATATTTACTAAAATAATTGCATTTCCACATTCTGTGTAGCGTTGGAGACCAGATATAGTGAATACAGGGTCCTGGGTTTAGTATATTACACCGATGAAACGAAAGGGAAGAGGCACAATTCAAGCTGAGTGCACATTAAAAAAGAGGTAGAATGTTGGGCCTTATCATAATGTCACAGTACCACATTTAGCTATAGTACCTTTTACTAATAATCAGACTTATTAAATTATTAATGTAAGAACAAACTTGCTGATTGGAACATTTCTGCACATGAATTATTACCAGTATAGTGAATTGTATTATTTATTTTTTTTGGTTATTGTGTGTTAGTGCCATCTATGATAATATTTTGTTGAACTGTATGATTTTAAAGTTTATTTGGAACTTCACGATAAGAAGAAAAATGATGAGATAACAATATTTACTGACATTATCCACACTTCCTTATCAAAAGCTCTCAAGGAAGTTTACAACATAGCTATTTTCTTCCTGCTTCCGTATCAAAATGACTCCTAGGAATGTCATCTAAGAATCTCTACATGCCCCACTTTTACATTGAAACTGTCCATCTAGTGTTAAAAACCCCAGCAGACATTTATTATACTAAAAAAGTGTAACGTTTGCATAACCACTGGAAAATTTAGTGTCAAGAAACAACCATTCGTACATAGTTTATCATTTATTGGCTGAATTTTTAATAAATTGTATTATTAAGCAGAACTTTATGTTAATGTTATCAAATATGTTTGTAAGGCAAAAAAAGACACACTAATGCAGCATACACATGATTTTCGGGAAATGTTCGATGGGAGCTTGTTGTCCGAAATTCCGACCGTGTGTAGGCTCCATCGGACATTTTCCATCGGAATTTCCGACAAACAAAATTTGAGATCTGGATCTCAAATTTTCCGACAACAAAATCAGTTGTCGTAAATTCCCATCGTGTGTACACAACTCCGGTGCACAAAGTTCCACGCATGCTCAGAATCAAGCAAAAGAGCCGCACTGGCTAGTGAACTTCATTTTTCTCGGCTCGTCGTACGTGTTGTATGTCACCGCGTTCTTGACGTTCGGAATTTCAGACAACATTTGTGTGACTGTGTGTATGCAAGACAAGTTTGAGCCAACCATCGAAAAAAAAAAAACATGGATTTTGTTGTCGTAATGTGCGATCGTGTGTACGCGGCATAGGTATCAATAAAGCAGGGTATGAACTGCCATTAATGGGGCTCCATATCAAAACTTTGATGGAGCCCCCTGAGTGGCACCTGGCATTGTCAATTGGCACAATAGTTAGATTTATGAAGAGAGGCAGGTTGGATATGAAAGATCCTTGTAGAGCTACTTTACAAGTAAATACAACCTATATTCATCTGGGCTACCTGGTGTTGCATAGCATTTCCTCAGACATCCTCTCAGTCCTGCACAGTGCCATCTATACATGTCCTGAAGGGAAAAATCCTTCAGTGTGCAGCACCCCTCCCCCCCATATTTACCTGAGCCCGATCTTCCTCCAGCGCTATGCATTAGAGCCTCGGCTCACCAGGGACTCCCCTTCCTTATTGGCTAAGACAGAAACGGGAGCCATCGGCTCCTGCTGCTGTCAATCACAGCCAGTGAGCCAATGAGGGGAGGGGACAGGGCCGAGCAGCGGCTCTGTGTGTGAATGGCCACACAGAGCCGTGTCTTGGGAGCAAGCTTGCTCAGGTGCCCCCATTGCAAGCTGCTTGCTCAGGGGGCAGGAGGGAGGGGCCAGGAGGACCAGAGGGGGACCTGAGAAGAGGAGGATCGGGGCTGTTCTGTGAAAAAACATTACACAGAGCAAGTAAGTATAACATGGTTTTTTTTTTTGTTTTATTAATGTTTGACTTTAATATCACTTTAATGAAGCTGAATTACAAGTCACCATAACCTATACTTATTTTGTATACAGGAGGAGCAGGGGACAACAGTGCATACTGAACTTACCCTTTAAAAAAATACAAAAAGGGCACAGTCTGATAAACTGCTAACCATGTACATGTTTTTTTTGCCTTGACTGAAGTTTTCCTGTACCTAAGAAATAAGTAACAAGGAAATAAAATTGCATCCCAGGACAATTAGCTAACGTAAAACAGAGCATCTGCAGAGTACAGCCTACAATCTGGGTTATTATTGTCACTGGATTGCACTGCAAGGCATGGGTTTATGAGAGGATAAATCAACTCCAGATAACATTATTTTTTAAGGTGATATAAAAATAAATTCTCTCTTAAAAATCAAACAATGTTATTTAGTCATAAAGTAGATTGTGAGATAAAAGTTTATTACCATTACGAAACCTTTCATGTTCCGATGTTAGAATTTGTTTGATCAATTCTTGGCTAGCAAACGTCATTAATGGAAACTATATTGAAAGGATAGTAATTAAGTGAAGCACATGACCTGGAAATATTCAATCAATTTTTTTTCACATACTGTAAGTCAATAGCCCTTTTATTTTTTCAGTACATAATCAATGTTTACAACCTATGCTCTTTTATTATGTGAGTAAAAAAAGTAAATATACTCTATATATTAAGATGCAAGATGACATTACCAGCACTCAATTCACTAAAATAGTTGGAATTCACAGAAAAAAGATATAAACAAAGTTGAGGTAGGTAGGTTGCCTTTATTAAACTGACATTTTGGTTAGAATGCATACCCTTGTTTTGTGTGTATATATATATATATATATATATATATATATATATATATAACAGGTCAATATCCGCACTACTTAATAATGTTATGAATAGTAATACAAATAGCCAGCACAATTTGTTTATCAACAAAATAAAAGTATAAAAGTCCACATCTCGCGCTAAATGAACAGTAGATCCAAGAAGGAAGAGTTGATAAACCAGTCACCAGCTTCAATGTGTATAGGAAAGCACGCCACACCACGTGGAAATCCAATCTGCTTACCAGACAGCTGTAAAAAGTAGGCATGTAATAGGCAGACCAAGACCACAGCTCCACTCTCCAGTTATGACTAGTAGGTATGTAGAATCCAAGCCAGGAATACAACTAACATCAGGCACTCTCATACAGCCAAGTTTTCTTGAACTCCCATATGAGATGTTGAAACATCCAACCAAACAGCCAGCGGTACCCAATGAAGAAATAAGGCAGCCAATATTGAAGCCTGTATGGTAATATACAAATTAATTCATAGTAACTTACATTTTAGTACAGGAAAACGCACATCATGATGTCCAAATGGCCTCGGCTCTCCGCGTGCTAGGCAGGCTGACACTAGCATGCTAAGAGCCACGTCCCTTTAAAGTATGCAATGGTTTTACATATTTTCTCTACTGTTTTAAGAACTAAAAAGATAGATCAGGTATATTTACAATATTGGTCATATTGATTTCATTTTTTGCAATTCCAGCCAGCAGGTGGAGCTCTACACTCTTTTTGTACATGTTTACTAGGTTGTCCTTAACTGCTTTACTGAAAAAAAGCCTGTTTACAGCACCTCATAACTAAGGCTCCAACTCATACCCAATTGAGCTGTGACTTATCTCTTCCTTTGAGTGCCTGCTCTGATCACGCAGGGCCATATGAAGAGAGAAACTCTCCTCTTTAAGACCTCTGTTTAGAAAGACCCATAATGCCCTGTGAATCATGTACCACAGTTTCAAATGTATCATTTGCAAAATAAACCTTTTGTTTATATTGGTAAAATAAAAAGATATAAAATATCAGATTAAAAATAAACTTAAAATAAAAAAACTACCAAACTTTAATTTTCTATTAACATTTAATTTTTCTTTTTGTTTACTAGGTTGTCCTTAACTGCTTTACTGAAAAAAAGCCTGTTTACAGCACCTCATAACTAAGGCTCCAACCCATACCCAACTGAGCTGTGACGTATCTCTTCCTTTTCCTCTTCCCAAACTTTAATTTTCTATTAACATTTAAATTTTTTAAAATGACTCATTGGTCTTCATTGGACATTTATCACACCAATATATTTCCAAAGTTCTCCTTCCAATAAAGATGCAAGTTCTTTTTCTCAATAACAAACATAAAACTGTTTAGAATTATCAGCACTTAATATTTCAACCTTGGCATATTCTGTGCAGACAGATTGAAAGGAGCACTTTAGACCAGTTAAATGTGAGCATTGTTCCAGGCCTATTGTTTATCACATAATGTACCATTCAAAGTCATGACTTTAGCCAATGACACTGTCAGTGATATGTGGAGAGAAATGTTTCAAGTCATTAGTGAGAGGACAGCTAAACTGTCACCTCTAAACAAGAATCTGTTTTCAGCAAATCATCATATGTTTTATGTCTCCACTTGCCTCATAATTACACTGCCAAATATGCATGCCGAAATTGATGTGCATTTATATATCTTTTGTATTGTACTCTATTTATTCATCTGTTCTGGATAGCAGAGTTAGCATACTAGACTTCTCCAGTAAAAACATTGACAAAATGACTATGCTGTTTAAAATAAACTAATACAACTTACAGAACTATAACTAAGGGGTATAAATATTAGGCAAAACTTGAGTTTTTTTTAATTGTGAGATATAGCAATAAATGCATATCTAAACCCAAGAATATTAAAGGGGCATGACTAAGCCTATTTTTGAAATTTGGTGTTTACAAGTTAAAATCCGTATTTTTTGCTAGAACCCCCAAACATTATATATATTTTTTTAGCAGAGAATCTAGAGAATAAAATGGCGATTGTTGCAATATTTTTTATCACACGGTATTTGTGCAGCGGTGTTTTAAACGCAAATTTTTGGAAAAGTGACACTTTCATGAATTTTAAAAAATCCAAACAGTAAAGTTACCCCAATTTTTTTGTATAATGTGAAAGATGATGTTACGCCGAGTAAATAGATACCAAACATGTCACCCTTTATAATTGCACGCACTCGTGGAATGGCGACGAACTACGGTACCTTTGAATTTCCATAGGCGACGCTTTAAAAATTTTTTACGGTTACCAGGTTTGAGCTACAGAGGAGGTCTAGGGCTAGAATTATTGCTCTCGCTCTGACGATCACGGCGATACCTCACATGTGTGGTTTGAACACCGTTTACATATGCGGGCGCGACTTCCATATGCGTTTTCTTCGCTGCGCGAGCTCGCGGGGACAGGGGCACTTTAAAAATTTTTTTTTTTTTTTTTTTATTTATTTTATTTATTATTGTACTTTATAAATTGTGTTTAAATTTTTTTTTTTTTTTTTTTTTACTTTTATTGCTGTCACAAACATCCCTTGTGACAGTAATATGTGGTGACAGGTACTCTTTATGGAGGGATGGGGGGTCTAAAAGACCCCCCATCCCTCCTTTACACTTCAAAGTATTCAGATCGCTGAAAACGGCGATTCTGAATACTGTGTACTTTTTTAAATTCGGCGCCATTGGCAGCCGAGTAAACGGGAAGTGACGTCATGACGTCGCTTCCGCGTTTACAAGAAGGCTGGAACGAAGCCGCTCGCAGCTTCGTTCCAGTCCGCCCCCAGCCGCCGAAGGCAGCCGAACGGACACCGGGCCTCCCGATCGCACGGGAGGCCCGGTAACAGCGGCGGGAGGCGGCGGGAGGGGGGGATGTCCCCTCCCACTCCTCCGGTATAACAGCCGAGCGGCTTTTAGCCGCATCGGTTGTTATACACGGGTAGCCAATCGCCCGCTGTAAACAACGGTACCAGGATGATGCCTGCAGCTGCGGGCATCATCCCGGTATAACCCCGGAAAGCCGAGTACGCATATATGCGTACGGTCGGCGGGAAGGGGTTAAACGCAAAATCAAAAATGTAATGTATATATACCAATCATTAGATGTGGTGACTGCATCATTTTTCTTTGGCTTTTTTCCCCTCTGGCCAGTGACATACCTCCTGAATTTAAGAGACACAACTCTGGAGGAAAGAGCACACGAAGCACAGCAGCATTGACAGTCTGGGGGGAGGGTAGTGTTAAATGTACTAGCAGATTTAGAACCACTAACAAACTGAAGCCAACCCCCAGCTAATAATCAGTTACAGCAAACCGTTTTTTTTTTTTTTTTTTCTTTTGGGATAAAGGTTTTACATGAATAAATAAAAGCCGATCATTATAAGCACTCCTGTCAGAGGTAAATGGTTTGTCTAAACACTCCTAAATTATACATTTACAGAAGAGCTTGTTCTGTTGAAAAATAACAGACTTACTGGTTGGATCACCAGATGACAATAAAGAGAAGAAAGCCTAAAAAAGGAAACTAATGCAGCCGTCACATCTATGAACTGGTAAGCTGCAATATAATAAATGTTTGCTTTTGGGTTTAAAGCGGGGGTCCACCTATCTATCGTTTTTTTTTTTTTTGAGTTCATTCACAAACTTTTCTTCTCAGCATTACATACTCACATATTGTGTGTAATATGTCCGCCTGTGTCAGATTTAGTCGGAAAGAATAACTTATATTATTCACTGCAGGCAGTTTCCATCTTCATTGTGGGCATTTGAAGCCCACAAGCATTTATTTACTGGATGTGGTGAATGCTGTGCTCCCAGCATTCACCGCTCGTTCCCGCACATGCTCAGTGGCATCCTGGGAAGCCTGAGACTAGCTCCCAGGAGTCTGGGAGAGGCTAGAAACACGCCTACTCCCACGGGAGGAGAACCAGGAAGTGCAAAGAAGAATAGAAAAATAAAAGGTAATTACAGCGATTTAATTTTTTTTAAACGGCATGTCAGCATCTAGGCAAGGAAGAGAATACATACAGATATTGTTCAAAATTTGGGTGGAACTCCGCTTTAATACCACATTGATATATTGCAGCTTAAAGCAGAACTTCACCTAAAAGGGGAAGTTCCGCTCTTACACCTTAGTTTTGACAGGTACTCACTCCCATTTCTGCTTGGGTCTCCTATGCAATCCAGGTTCTTGTAGCTGCTGACTTTTTTGCACATCTGACTGAAGAACTGCTTTAACAGTCCTTAGCTGCAAAAGTTTTCTTTGTATCTTTTTTGTTCACGTGGTGATCCTGCAAGTAACGCACTTCCTGTTCTAGGGCAACAATGCTCACACACCATACTGTATCTATTGGAGAGCAGGGGTGTTAAAGGGGTTGTAAAGGTAAAAATTTTTTCACCTTAATGCATTCTATGCATTAAGGTGAAAAAACTTTTGACAGTACCGCCGCCCCCAGCCCCCCCGTTTTACTTACCTGACGCCTCGAATCTTCGCTGCTCGTCCTCGTCATCTTCATTGCAGCTCAGCCTGGTCGCTGATTGGCTGCAGTGGATGGATTGAAAGCAGCGCAGCCATTGGCTCGCGCTGCTGTCAATCACATCTGTTGACGCGACGCGCCGGGGGGCGGGGCCGAGTGATACAGCGAGCGGCTATAGCCGCCGGCTGTATCACAGGAGCACGCCCGCAAACACTCACCACCATGCGAGGGAGCTCGCATTAAGGTGGTAAATGCTTGCGGGGAGGAGCTGAAACAGCCGCCGAGGGACCCCAGAAGACCAGGTTCGGGGCCACTCTGTGCAGAACGAGCTGCACAGTGAAGGTAAGTATAACATGTTTGTTATTTAAAAAAAAAAAAAAAAATACCTTTACAACCCCTTTAACATAGAACAGAACTGAAAAACACCTCCCTCTCTATTCTCCCTAACATAGAACAAATCAAACAGATATAACAATAGATTTTCAATGCTATATTCAACAGACAATAAAATAGCAGATAATAGAAGGTAATTATTCCAGGCAAACCGCTACGTATGAAGGTAATACATACAGTATTACTTTTTCTGATTTAACTGCCAATGAATTTATTATTCTGTTCAGCCACTCCTGTAGTATACTCACATGCCCCATGCCACCTTGCAGAGCCTAGCAAGTGACACCCATAGGGGGTTATTTACGAAAGGCAAATCCACTTTGCACTGCAAGTGCACTTGGAAATCCAGTCGCTCTAAATCTGAGGGGTAGATCTGAAATGAGGGGAAGCTCTGCTTATTTTATCCAATCATGTGCAAGCTAAAATGCTGTTTTTTATTCTTCTTGCATGTCCCCTTCGGATCTACAGCGACTTTACTTCCAAGTGCACTGAAAGTGCACTTCCAAGTGCACTTGCAGTACAAAGTGGATCTTCCTTTAGTAAATAACCCCCATAGTCAGGGCCGATCCCAGACAGGGTGCACAGGGTGCAGTGCGCCCGGGCGCCAGAGAGGTGGGGGCGCTGAAGCGCCAGAGTGCTCCCCTCTCTCCTCCTCCTCCTCTCTGTGTCCAGAGGCGGCTCCCTCCGCAGATCACAGCCGCCCCTGGGGGTCTGTGCTAATAGAGGGGGGTTGTCCTGGGGGGGTCTGTACTAATGGTGGGGGTGGTTTGTCCTGGGGGGTCTGTACTAATGGAGGGGGGTTGTCCTGGGGGGGTCTGTACTAATGGAGGGGGGCTTTGTCCTAGGGGGGTTTGTACTAATGGAGGGGGGGTCTGTACTAATGTAGGGGGGGTTGTCCTGGGAGGGTCTGTACTAATGGAGGGTGGGCAGTTTGTCCTGGGGGGTCTGTACTAATGGAGGGGGTTTGTCCTGGGGGGGTCTGTACTAATGGGGGGGTTCCTTGGGGGGTCTGTACTAATGGAGAGGAGGGAGGGCGGTTTGTCCTGGGGGGTCTGTACTAATGGAGGAGGTTGTCCTGGGGGGGTCTGTACTAATGGAGGGGGCAGCTTTGTCCTGGGGGGTCTGTACTAATGGAGGGGGGCTTTGTCCTGGGGGAGTCTGTACTAATGGAGGGGGGTTGTCCTGAGGGGTCTGTACTACTGGAGGGGGTATGTCCTCGGGGGTCTGTACTAATGGAGGGGGGTTGTCCTGGGGGGTTTGTACTAATGAAGGTGGGGTTTGTCCTGGGGTGTCTGTACTAATGGAGGGGGGGTTGTCTTGGGGGGGTCTGTACTAATGGGGGGGTTCCTTGGGGGGTCTGTACTAATGGAGAGGAGGGAGGGCGGTTTGTCCTGGGGGTCTGTACTAATGGAGAGGGGTTGTCCTGGGGGGGTCTGTACTAATGGAGGGTGTGGTTTGTCCTGGGGGTCTGTACTAATGGAGGGGGGTTGTCCTGGGGGCGCCTGTACTAATGGAGGGGGGCTTTGTCCTAGGGGGGTTTGTACTAATGGAGGGGGGGTCTGTACTAATGTAAGGGGGGTTGTCCTGGGAGGGTCTGTACTAATGGAGGGTGGGCGGTTTGTCCTGGGGGGTCCGTACTAAAGGAGGGGGTTTGTCCTGGGGGGTCTGTACTAATGGAGGGGGGGTTTGTCTTGGGGGGTCTGTACTAATGGGGGGGTTCCTTGGGGGGTCTGTACTAATGGAGAGGAGGGAGGGCAGTTTGTCCTGGGGGTCTGTACTAATGGAGGGGGGTTGTCCTGGGGGGTCTGTACTAATGGAGGGGGCGGCTTTTTCCTGGGGGTCTGTACTAATGGAGGGGGTTTGTCCTGGGGGGGTCTGTATTAATGGAGGGGGGCTTTGTCCTGGGGGGGGGTCTGTACTAATGGAGGGGGGTTGTCCTGGAGGGGTCTGTACTACTGGAGGGGGGTATGTCCTCGGGGGTCTATACTAATGGAGGTGGGGTTTGTCCTGGGGGGTCTGTACTAATGGAGGGGGTTTGTCCTGGGGGGGTCTGTAGTAATGGAGAGGGGTTTGTCCTGGGGGGGTCTGTACTAATGGAGGGGGTTTGTCCTGGGGGTGGTCTGTACTAATGGAGGGGGTTTGTCCTGGGGGGGCTGTACTAATGGAGGGGGGTTTGTCTTGGGGGTCTGTACTAATGAAGGGGGGTTGTCCTGGGGAGTCTGTACTAATGGAGGGGGGTTTTGTCCATGGGGTCTGTACTAATGGAGGGGGGTTTGTCCTGGTGGGGGTCTGTACTAATGGAGGGGGGGTGGTTTGTCCTGGGGGGTCTACACCCAGGAAAGTACACCCAGGACTCCAGAGGGAGAGGGCAGTGCTGAGAGAACACCATCAGAGAGAGAACCCCTCTGCCCTGCGCCACCAGAGGGAAAGCCACACAGCCTAGAGCCATCCCTGGTGGAGAAAGCAATGGAGTCATTGCAGGAATACAGATCTGGGTGCTACCCAGCGGAGTCGTCACGGGCAATTCAGAGTGAGTTGACTCCTTATCAGAGGAGCCATTGCTGTATCGCTGGGTCAGGTGAGAGGGCCGATCGGCCATTATCTACTAACGTCCATAGGAACTGCAGTCTCTGACCATCTCCTGTATTATTTCTGCAGTCTCTGACCATCTCCTGTACCATGTCTGCAGTCTCTGACCATCTCCTGTACCATGTCTGCAGTCTCTGACCATCTCCTGTATTATGTCTGCAGTCTCTGACCATCTCCTGTATTATGTCTGTAGTCTCTGACCATCTCTTGTACTATGATTGCAGTCTCTGACCGTCTCTTGTATCATGTCTGCAGTCTCTGACCGTCTCCTGTATTATGTCTGCAGTCTCTGACCATCTCCTGTATCATGTCTACAGTCTCTGACCGTCTCTTGTATCATGTCTACAGTCTCTGATCTTCTCCTATATTATGTCTGCAGTCTCTGACCGTCTCTTGTATCATGTCTGCATTCTCTCATGTCTGCATTCTCTGACCATCTCCTGTATTATGTCTGCAGTCTCTGACTGTCTCTTGTATCATGTCTACAGATTCTGACCTTCTCCTATATTATGTCTTCAGTCTCTGACCATCTTCTGTACCATGATTGCAGTCTCTGACCGTCCCTTGTATCATGTCTACATTCTCTGACCATCTCCTGTATTATGTCTTTAGTCTCTGACCATCTCCTGTATCATGTCTACAGTCTCTGACTGTCTCTTGTATCATGTCTACAGTCTCTGACCTTCTCCTATATTATGTCTGCAATCTCTGACCCACTCTTGTATCATGTCTGCAGTCTCTGACCATCTCCTGTATTATGTCTGCAGTCTCTGACCATCTATTGTATCATGTCTACAGTCTCTGACCTTCTCCTATATTATGTCTGCAGTCTCTGACCATCTCCTGTATTATGTCTGCAGTCTCTGACCATCTCCTGTATTATGTCTGCAGTCTCTGACCATCTCCTGTACTATGATTGCAGTCTCTGACCGTCTCTTGTATCATGTCTACAGTCTCTGACTGTCTCTTGTATCATGTCTACAGTCTCTGACCATCTCCTGTATTATGTCTGCTGTCTCTGACCATCTCTTGTATCATGTCTACAGTCTCTGACCTTCTCCTATATTATGTCTGCAGTCTCTGACCATCTCCTGTATTATGTCTGCAGTCTCTGACCATCTCCTGTATTATGTCTGCAGTCTCTGACCATCTCCTGTACTATGATTGCAGTCTCTGACCGTCTCTTGTATCATGTCTGCATTCTCTGACCATCTCTTGTATTATGTCTGCAGTCTCTGACCATTTCCTGTATCATGTCTACAGTCTCTGACTGTCTCTTGTATCATGTCTACAGTCTCTGACCTTCTCCCATATTATGTCTGCAGTCTCTGACCTTCTCCCATATTATGTCTGCAGTCTCTGACCATCTGCTGTACCATGTCTGCAGTCTCTGACCATCTCTTGTACTATGATTGCAGTCTCTGACCGTCTCTTGTATCATGTCTGCTTTCTCTGACCATCTCCTGTATCATGTCTACAGTCTCTGACCAACTCCTGTACTATGTCTGCAGTCTCTGACCATCTGCTGTACCATGTCTGCAGTCTCTGACCATCTCTTGTATCATGTCTGCAGTCTTTGACCGTATTATGTCTAGGGGCTCTTTCTAACAGACAGCCCTCTGTGTGTGCATCAGAGAGACTCCCCTCATTAGTGTACTCTCTTTCTGTATTTTCTTTATTGTTAAGAGATCATGGGAGGATCCCAAGGTAATGAAGTTTTCTAAGGGGATAATCTCTGTGTTTGAGTCGTTGCCATAGAAACATTTGTAAAGGGGAGGAGTTGGTAAGATGACCACGCCCCTTTTGTGGAGGCGCCAGAAATATTTCTGCACCCAGGCGTCTGTGACCCTAGGATAGGTCCTGCCCATAGTTTTTAATTAAGCATTTAATTGTTCATCAGTGCTGCTTCTCTGACTCCAGCCACCTAACTGGTGATAAAACATCATTATCACCTGCCAGTGAGCAGGGAGTTGACCCAAAAAGCAGTAATGGTATACAAGAGAATAGGAGAGTGATCACTGCGACTAGCTGAGGTATGTTTTTATGATTGGAATGGCAATATTGACGAATCCTTTGACTGGTAATACAGTAACATATGAGTTGAGTTCCACTCCAGTTCAATTCTGGGGAACTCAAAACGTGCACCTGCACTGCAAAGGTTAAAAGCCTGTCTAAGTCTAGGGGAGAGTAAAAGCAATTTTACTTACCTGATCCTCCTCCTCCCGGGCAGATGACGCTCCCCTAGGCTAAGGACTCTGAATGATGTCACAACCTTAGACTGCTGGAGTATAGGGGAGAAGATGCAGTGAGGACCAGTCTACCAGTATGGAGGAGCAGAGGATGGGGTAAGTAAATCTTCATTTCTATGCCCCCTAGACCTAAATGAGCAGGGAACCCTTGCACTGCAGGCACAACCACATTGCAGGAAATAATTTTTGCACTTTCCTGGAGTTAGGCTCCATGCACACTGGGCTTAAAAAAGTCTGTTCTCCTGGCAGTAAAAAATTCTCATATAGAGCATTTTTTTGTACAAAGTTTAGATGAGTTTAGGAGAGTTTTATTTATTTTTTTTGCAAGTAAGCTCTAATCAGAAACGTGAACCAGAAGAGTTTTTTTTCCTGCCTCTTAACGTTGAGCTCAAAATATGCCTGTAATCGTCCTAATGTGCATAGACAAATAGGATAACACTGAGTAGCTTCTAAAGGCAGTACACAAAACTCCTGTTGAAGCAACGTTTTTTAAGCCAGTGCGCATGGAGCCTAATACCGCGTACACACGAGCGGAATTTCCATCGGAAAAATCTTGGATGGTTTTTCCAACGGAATTCCGCTCAAGCTTGGCTTGCATACACACGGTCACACAAAAGTTCGCTGAACTTTTGACCGTCAAGAACGCGGTGACGTACAACACTACGACGAGCCGAGAAAATGAAGTGTAATGCTTCCGAGCATGCGTCGAATTGTTTCTGAGCATGCATAGGAATTTTGCGCATCGGAATTGGTACAGACGATTGGAATTTCAGATCGGAACTTTTTCCGACCGAAAAATTGAGAACATGCTCTCAATCTTTTGCTGGCTGGAATTCCACCAGCAAAAGTCCGATGGAGCATACACACGGTCGCATTTTCGGACTAAAAGCTCTCATCGGACTTTTGCTGGTGTAATATATCCGCTCGTGTGTATGGAGCATCAGACTTAATAATTAATACTTTGAAGAAGTATTGTCTTTGCTTTTAAAAGGGGGATACTGTTACGTCGTTTTAATAACATGCCACCTGCACTTCCAATAGGCAACGTTGGAGATACTATCCCCCTTTTTGTGACTTGGACCCATACAACGTAGCAGGGTAAACCTTTAATAAAAAAAATCAATTGCACTTACAAGAAAGGTGGAGTGGAATCAGCTTGTTATACAATATTGAACAGCTCTCTGTGGCCAGCAGTGGGGCTGTGTGAGCAAAGGAAGGCAGAAGAAGATTCATGCTGGCACCTAACTTGAGGATGAAGGCACCATAGATAAACCCACCAAAGGTGGAGACAGCAGTGTCCAGGCATGTACTCACAAGCACCATCTTCCAGCCAGGAGCCACAATGGATTTTTCCTGCCTTCCTTTGCAAACAGGACAGCTTAAAGGCTAGACAATTAGTATTTTCTGAGAGAGGTCAGCAATAGAGAAGCTTCCATATTTATCTCATGAGAAGTTTACATCAGAAATGCTTACTCTTAACAAAGCCAAGACGCATGGTCTGTGTGACACCATGTTATAAAAGGTATTTGGATAGCTGCAAATTATCAGAATGCATATAATATATGGATTATGAAAATTCTAGGAAGAGGATTATGGAACCCGGGAATAAAAGTTGAGGTGTTCTTCAAACATATTGCAATTTTTCTTATTCCTTTGTTATTTTATGGCAAAATTTTTCATTTTTCAAAGCATAATTACAAATAAATGATGTGCTCACTATTTAGCAGGAAAAGGCATTAACGAACGGTGAGATCACCTGAACATATTATATATTCAGACCATTCCAGATAAGCCACCGGTACAAAAGCAGACGAAAAGACAAAATGAGCATATCTGACATAATAAATAGCAGCACAGAATGAATACTGTGTTTTGCCAAGCAAAACATTATTACGTGCAATCCGCATAGAAAGCTCTTCTGTAATAACAGAGCTCAGCTGACAATAAGTTGTAATTGCTTAGCTACTGCTGGGTGCTCACTGAATTGTGGAGATGCTCAGGATATCAATACCTCAGAGTAAAATGGACAGTGATACACTTGGGCTTCAAGCTAATGTTGGTGATTTAACAATGGCGAATTTCCCTGTGGAGCATCCTTTGTCTGCAAGACATTGGAGAAAAAATCTATTTGGCCTGAACTTTTTGTCTGCATTTTTAGTTTAATTTTCAAATATTTTAGAAACCATACAATAATTCATGTCAACTTTGCCTCACATGGGGGGATTGAGACATGCAAAGTGAATCTTAAAAGATGTATATTCTTGCTGTTTCAACTCAGGGTCTGTGAGACTTTCTCTCTCTATATGCGTGTATTTTGATGACCATCTTCTACTTCTGGAAGAAGTCTCAAACCCTGACTCCAGGAGAATTAAAAGTCCTCCCTTGCTGTGGGGTTTCCCCCACACTGCAAGGATTAAGTGTTCACTTACATCTAGGGGACAAGAAATGCATTTTATCTTACCTGATACTCCACTCCCTCCAGTAGAATGCACTCCCCTATGTGTGAACTGTTCCTTGGTGTCGCAATGTCCAACACAGAGCTATGGGAACTGGTCTTGCAACAAAGAGGAACCTGTGGGACTGGAAGTTTAGGTGAGTAAAACTGATTTACCAAGTCCCCTACACGTAAACATAAATTTAGAGAGGATCTTCACCCATTTATTTGACTTGGCTCAGCTGCATCCCCCTCCGATGCACATATATCAGGTTCTTTTTTTTGTTTGCTTACCTTTTTTTTAAATTAAGTTTTGGCCTGCCCCTCCCCCCCATCCTTTGTCATTCACCTATGTGACAATCGGGAGCCCCACACGTCACCCCATTCACTAAGGAAAAGGGGGGTGGGTAGGCCTAGCGGTGCCCCATAGATAGACTTGCCAGAACCTGGAAGAGCTGGCACAGCCTCCCAATGACATCACAAAAGAACATGGCACTGCACGGTGGTGGCTGCAGAGAAGCAGATCTCAGCAGAACAATGCTGGGTGCTCTGGGTGGGTGAGTATCTCAACTGTGGCCATCTCAGCATCAGGTAAGTAGGGGAGAAGGAAAACATTAATAGGGGGTCAGGTGAAATTCCTCTTTAAAAACTCCAAAAGAGATGATTTTTAGTTTCTCCAAAAATCAGCTTTAAGTGGGGGTTTTATGTTCAGGTAGTGAGAATCCATACTACATTTCAGATTTAAAACTTACCTCAGCCAGTCAGCTTTTTTTGCACTTCCAACGTCTAAAAAAAAAAAATCTGTTTCTGCTCTTAAGAAAAAGCGGTTTGCTTGTCTATGTTGATATGTAGAGTGAATCTGAATGGGAGTGACATTATTAATCAGCTGATGCACTTGTAGTGTTCTAATGAGGAATGCTGCCATAATCATGTTCGCTTTAGAAGTAATTAATCCTTTGGGAGTATCTCACAAAAAATAAAAATTTTGTTGCATAGGATGCCAAAATTCAGACTTTCTTTGTGCAGACTTTTGTTAAAAATCAGTGAGCCAATCACACATTTCTGGGGGGCATTCTGTACATTATCTGTGTACAGAACAACTCCAGGTTGCCATATTGAATTTTACAAAGAATTTCAGCGCTGCAGATTGAAAAGGAAAGGTAATTTTTTAATAACATTCAAACTGATGGCTTGCATAGCAATTGCAGATGGTATTTTTTTTAATTGCTTTTTTTTCCCACGAAAGTGGAATTACACTTTAACCCCTTCCCGCCTATGCTATAGTCGAAAGACAGCTACAGCGCAGGTCTAATTTGCCCGAAGGGCGTACATGGACATCTTTCTGTGATCGCGCTGCCCACGTGCCCCCTGCAGCACAAGGGTGGCGTGCTCTGTGATCACTGCATCCTTCGGGCTCAGCTGATCACAGATCGGGGTAAAGGGCCAATCACAGCGGCCCTTTAACACGTGATCAGCTGTGTCCCATGACAGCTTGATCAGCTTGATCAGCTGTAATTGGTGATCAGCTTATCTTTCCTCACGCTGACAGTTTGGGGAAAGAAAAACTAATTGATAACTGGCTTGTGTTAAAGGGACATTGGCACTGATTATCAGTGTCCTGATTATCAGTGCAGTCCCAACAGTGCCCACCAGTGCTGCCAATCAGTGCCCACCAGTGCTGCCAATTAGTGCTCATCAGTGCTGCCAATCAGAGCCCATTAGTTCTGCCAATCAGTGCCTCTTCATTAGTGTTATCTATCAGTGCCACCTATGTCCAGTGTCCATCAGCACTGCCTATCAGTGCCCATCAGTGCCGCCTATTAGTGCTACCTCATCAGTGCCCATCAGTGCAGCCTATCAGTGCTCATCAGTGTAGCCTCATCAGCGCAAATCAGTGAAGCAGAAAAATTATCTGTTTGCAAAATTAAAATCAAACTATGACATTTTTTTTTTTTTTAATGTCCAGGCTTTTTTTGTTTGTTTAACAAGAAATAAAAAAACCCAGTGGTGATTAAATACCATCAAAAGAAAGCTATATTTGTGTGAAAAAAAATGATAAAAATGTAATATGTGTAGAGTGTTGCATGGCCGGGCATTTCTGATTCAAAGTGTGACAGCGCTGAAAGATGAAAATTGGCCTGTTTAGGAAGGAGGGTAAAAATGCCCAGTAGGCAAGTGGTTAAAAGTCTGCAACTGCAGGGGGAGAGTCATATGAATGCAGCTGCCTCCTATCAAGAAAAATTACCACAGTGACAAAAATGCCTTTGATAACTCCAGTTTCTCCAGTACACACTGCTTTTTTAAAGCATGGCTATTGTTTTGGCTTATGTTATCAACTTTATGTTTGACTGTGGTTTGTTAACATATTACTGTGCCATTAAAAATGCTGCCACTTTAGGAAAAAATATCTTAGAGCTAACAAGCCTTTCTAAGAATGTAAAATTCGAAAACAGATCAGCACGCCTTCAATATTTTAGTATGTGAGGCCGATATAATTGTTTGAAATTTTTGATGGGAAATTATTTCGTTTTGGTAGTTGTTATGAGGGATCTGGCTAAAGCTGTCTATAGTTCTATGAAATGTGTATACACAATAATTTCACTGCTACAAGTACATTTTGACGTTGCACACTAGCAAAAAAGCTTGGACAAACATAATGGTGTAATATATATATAATAAGTAATATGTACAGTGCAGTCATGGTTCAGTGCTTTGACTTCAGATCTCAAATACCAAAATAGTGAAACAACACAGCTGTACATTAATGCCTTAATACCCTAATAAAAAAAATCCTTAAACCTTTTGTTATTTTGTAACCTATTGCTATTTCAGTTAGTGCATTAGAACAGCTAAACTGTATTTTATTTAAACTGTTGCTTTGTGGATGATTTAAGTTAAGAAATAACATGATATGGATTCATTTAGATGGAAGGAGGCCAGCATATTGTGCTGTTACCTCCTTTAAGATGCAGCAATCAAAATCTTTTAGGCAGGGACACATCTATCTTTTTAACCGCCTCCGGCAAACTATAAAATCTACACATGTACTCTGCTTTTGCACTGCATAATGCATGACTCTTCAACACTGCAATATGTTTGAAGCACCTCACCTCCGAAACAGACAACTGAGACTAGCATTGTGTTACATATGGTACCAGCATATGTCTATGTAAAAAGTTTAGGATTATACAGTATAAAAATACAATGCTTCATCATTTATATATATATATATATATATATATATATATATATATATATACACAGTTTTATTTATATATATATATATATATATATATATATATATATATATATATATATATATAGTATATATTACATACTGTATATCTCATTATCTCAGTGTTACATCCTACCCTTAGAAATCACACTCCTAAGCACATTCATAATCTTAGAGGCATTACTGTGTTAGTTATATATAAGCTACAGAAGTTCAGCTATCATGCAAATTAAATATAAGTTAAAGTGGAACTAAACTGCCATGAAAGCTGACTTTTTTTGTTGATGTGGGGATGAACCTGGTGAGAAGTGGTCAGACAATTCCAAAATTGTTTTAGTTCCATCAACAGTTCCTGGCCGTTGGCGTACTTTTGATTCCAAGTGCAGGCTGCAGGATTCTGTAGAAATCTTCACTGCAGAGATGGCCTGTTCTCTTCCTACTGCTGAACTTTCTGCACTTTGGGATCTAATAAATATATTCAAGTGTTACCAATACACATTATTTAGCAGGCATTCCTACAATGTGCAGGCTGCTGGATTCTGTAGAAATCTTCACTGCAAGGCTGCCCTGTCCTCTTCCTACTGCTGAACTTCCAACACTGTAGAGGTTAACAGCTTCCGTTCCCTGGGCTCAGCTGCTCTAAAGATGATCTGACAAGAACACGCCCCCTCCTGCCCTCTCTTTCGTTAGGAAACGTTTTTTCACTGATTACACTGGCTGTTACAGAATCTGTAAATGGGGGAGAGTCTGATTAGTCATAGGATTATATTTCCATGCAGAGATCATGTTACAGGCAGTACGTTTTTTCTCAATGGAGAAGAGGGCAGGACAGAGGGGGCATGTCCCCGTCAGATCTTCTTTAGTGCAGCTGAGTCTGGAGACATGAAGCTTTTTGTTTAAACTTTCTTTATTGCATTCGGTCACAGCTTAATAAACATAGTTCAGTATGTGCTCAATAGTGACAGACATTTTTTCCAATGCAACAGTAGTAATAGGAACGCAAACATGTAAATAAAATAAATATTAAATAAAAAGAAAAAAAGAAAGAGAGTAAAGGGAGTAATGTGATTCTTAGAGGGCATTGTATATATTGAGAATGTGCGATTTTAGTGGTTTGTTGACCAGCTATGGTTGTTATTAGGTCCTAGTCGCCACAAAATAGCGTCCAGCTGGGCCCGTCATCCTTCTGTGGGATTCATCACCTGAGCCATGTCAGTCCCCCTAACTGGGAAAAAGAAAACCGAGGGGGCCCGAGGCCACCACCGCCCACCGTCACCACTCCAGGAGAGGGGGGCAACCAAGTCCTCCTACTATCCTCTCCCAGCACGTCCCCCGGACCATAGGCACACCCAGGCCCCCCCCAGCCCTCCCAGCAGGGGGCACAGCTCCACTCCTCCCCCACCTTGTAATAGAGTGATCGTCAACCTTGATATCATTAATTGCCTATATTCTGGTCATTCAACATGTAAATCTTCCAGTTACAGTAATTATTTGAGATAGGAAAAAGTAGAGAGAGGGAAGAGAGAAAAAGAGAGGGGGAAGTGGGTAGGCAGGTAGTGGGGTGGGAATAAGGACAGGATCGCACCTTAATTCTATGGAGGTCTCCTGTGTTCCGCTCCTGACAGTCCACCGTCAGGCAGCCTCCATTTTTTGGTAAGAACAAATATGTTATGTACGCGGTCTGTGCACTGGTCTAGGGGATCACAGTGGTGGCCATTATTTAGGGAGGTCATGATGACCCAATGTTGGGTCTGTCAGCTTTAATAAGGACACATCTAGGCTGGCGAACACATGGGTGGTGGCTCGGAAGTGTTCCACCCACATTGACCATATGGCTGTATGCTTGTCCGTAGTACCCATACCTTTTGCTACCCATTCTTCTGCTTCTCTTATCTCATTTACCCTACATATCCACTCCTCTTTGCTCGGTATATGTGCCTTCTTCCGGAAAATTGGAAGAAGCCGCTTAGCAGTGTTTAGTAAGTGGGTCAGTGCGCATTTTTTGTAGCGACTGACTGGCATGGGTGGGATATGTAAGAGGCATAAAGCTTTTAACCCCCCCCCCCGCCTACCACCACAAAACTGAAGGTTCAGCAGCGAGAAAAGGACAGGGCAGCCCTGTAGTGAAGATTTCTAAAGAATCCATCAGCCCAGACACTGTAGGAATGCCTGCTAAGTAATATGTACAGTATGGGTAACACTTGGAAGTGTTTATTACATCCCACAAAGAACAGAGTACTTCCCCCAACAATGTCTTTTTCAACTTTTTTTCTGCAGGATAGCGCCATGTTTGTTCGGACATAATTCAGGGTCAGCATCTACCTCCTAGACCTACTGAGTTACAACTCACAGATGATGCCATCATGTAAATTAAGGTGCCTGTGCAGTTTTTTGTCAGCTGCCTCTGACCTTCTGATTCGCTATAAAGTTAGGCTGCATTCACACAGACGATTAGGGCCGGTGCAAACAGTAGTGGCAGGAATCAGAGATTCCAGCTTCCGCTGTCACTGGCTAAGTGCAGTTCACTACAGTATCAGGTCACCGGTAGCTGCAGCTATTCGCGGCTCTCTGCACAGCCAGAAATGACCTGCGGTGATCACTGCTGGACGTACACAAAGTAAACAGGGTCAGTGACCGCACCTAGCCGCTGAGAATCTCTGATGCCTGCACTACTGTTCGCATCAGCTCTAGCTGCTAGTGTGAATGTAGCCCAACAATGTACAGTGAAAACTGTGGGAGAGGGCACCCCTTATTCACGCCTGAGCATATTGTGTGATTTCCAAAATGTAACACTGCTCAAACTGAAGAATCGCATTATTCTCAATAAGCTCATTCACAGCTGAGCACTGGGTTGCTTGTTGCCTGTAGCATGAAGCTTAACAAAGTACATTTTGGCCTAGGCAAAGTCACTTGACTGCAGCGCAAGGACTGCTTTTTAATGATACATTGTGGAGCTTTTTTCAGATATGATACTGTTGCTGTAAATTGTGACATGTCAGGAATTTATTCATGCAGACCAGTAAAGTTACTGAAAGGCCCACTTTATATAATCATTTCTATTGATTTACAGTAGCATTTTACAATAATGTGACTAACCGTATGCTGTAAGAAGCATTGCAGGCTCCCGCATGCAGAAAGCCTGATGTTTAAAAAAAAAAACAGTACTAAGATGTTTCCCACCAAATTATTTAAACCATTATTTTTAAAGTTTTAAAGGTGATTCATAAAATAGACGTTATTGGCACACACTTTGGGAAGTACCCACCCTGTTATATGGTCTGTAAAAATGTGGTTGTAGTTGATTATACAGAACTTACACTAATGCCCCGTACACACGATCAGAAATTCCATCAGAAAAAACTTGGATGGTTTTTCCGACGGTATTCTGCTCAAGCTTGCCTTGCATACACACGGTCACACAAAAGTTCTCTGAACTTTCGACCGTCAAGAACGCAGTGACATACAACACTACGACAAGCCGAGAAAATGAAGTTCAATGCTTCCGAGCATGCGTCAAATTGTTTCCGAGCATGTGTGATTTTTTGCGCGTCCGAATTGCATACAGATGAACACATTTTCGGATAGGAACTTTTTCCGATCAAAAATAGAGGATCCGCTCTCAATCTTTTGCTGGCTGGAATTCTGCCAGCAAAAGTCCAATGGAGCATACACTGGTCGGAATTTCTGACCAAAAGCTCACATCCGACTTTTGCTGGCAGAATTTCTGATCGTGTATGGGGCTTAAGTTTAAAAAGAGTCAACTTTCTGATTTTAGCACAGTGGTGTTGGTTACTTGACAGCATTAGTAGATAATGGATTGCTTTCACCTGGAATTGCTTTTTAATATGCAATTGTTTATAATTCCTTGTTCTATAAGAGCTAAAAACAGATGACACTTTTGCATATTCCTATGAGATCCGGAAGTAAGGGCTGCCTGATTCACAAAGCAAATTAAGTAAATAATATTGTTGAATAATATTGTTTCAGCCTTTATTTTCTAGCTTTAAAGGGTTATTAAAGAGGTGCATAACAGCCACAATTCTTCTTTTACAACTAAACACTATTGGATTCCAAGGTTTGCTATATAAACAGTTCTGTGTTGTACATTTTGTCACATTGTCCTCAGGTCCTGGCTTCTAATAAAGTAAACTGAGTTAAATAACATTTCATTTGACAACTAAACCAGAGCCAAACCTTAGTACGTTGTCCAGCTTTGATATTTCAGCTAAATCATCTCATTTATCACCATTTATAGCTCTAATTTGACAGCATTATTTGACTGCTTCTAAATAGGCAATTATATTTTGTTACAGTATCCCGGGTGTGTTTTCATTTATAACTGCAAGAAAATTCCCAATCTTTTCCCCAAGAATATTTTTTTTTTTCATAATCCTCACAGGCCAGAGCATATTTGGTTCTAGAAAATGGTATTATGGTATCATTTAGCTATACAAAAAGCAACATTTTCACTTCATAATTAATTCAAGGATATTTTTTATTTCAAAAATCAGTTCAGTCTTCTATATTGTTCTTCTTTTTGCATTTCGATCACATAAGCATCCTAAGGCTACATTGACACTGGCTCATCTTTTGATTCCTGCAGCAGCTGTGAGCGGTTAGGTGTGACCGCTGGCCTTGTTTACAGTTTGCCGGTAGCCACAGCTATTCGCGGCTGTCCGCGCAGCCAGCGATTACCTGCAGTGATCACTGCTGGATGCCACCCAAAGTATATTAACACTTGTTAAGGAGTTGCAGTAACAGTTTCTTCGTGACTTAATGATTATCTGATTGTTTACTGTAGTCTGAAAAATAGTTCTATCCCCCTATCCAGCACCTTTCCTTACCGTACTTAGTAAATTGAGGGGGGGGGGGGGGTTCTGGCCTTTTTCATGGCTAATAAACAATCAATTGTTGAAAATATACATGGGGAGCCAGACCTTGCCATGGGGACATGTACAAATGCACAAAATATTTTGAAAAAATAATGGTCAGTGGAAAGAGTCTTTTTTTTAAAACTCTTTTTATTGCAAAAGAGGTATATACACTATTATAAAACTGGTGATTCTCAGAATCAGCTATATAGGATAAAGCAAGGAAATGTAAAATAACAAAGTATACTGTCTCACAACCGTAGAGACCAAGCAAACATTTGGTAGATCAGACCTAACAACACCTGAAATCAGTGGTTACATAAATAATCATACACTTGGCTATAATAAAATCAATAGCAAGTACATTGTCTGGAAAGAAGAGAGTTCTAATAGCATAACATGGTATTCTATACAATCAGAGCAGAGGAGCTCTAAACATCCCAAATTTTTTTTGTATTTTTTGGGGCAACCTCTTTGCTCAAATTTTAGTTTCTCAAAAGGAAAAATTTGATTGACTGAATGTATCCAATAGCGCACCGAGGGAGGAGTAGGCTGGATACATCTATGTGCTATAGATTTACGGGCCAAAATAAGCGTTTCTCTCAATAAAATTCTCACATATTTCAGTCAGAGCGTCTCATTAAGAATGCCTAAAGACACAACTCTGGGGTTAAAGGCACCGGTATGGATAATATTGTGAATAGAATGTCAATAACCTGTTTCCAATACCTAGCAATCACTGGGCATAACCAAATGACACGAGCAAAGACCACTCTAGGACTATCACACCTCATACAGTTTAAAGAAGGTATATGGTGCATAGCATGTAAAAGAGAGTCTTTAAATATCAACTTAAATAGCAACATGGAAAATACATAATTCATTTAAATAACATGCTTTGGGGATGCCTGAAGCTGCATTTAAGTTACAGAAAAGTAAGATCTAGTCCTTTAAAAGTGATAGTTAAAAAAAGCAGCCTTAGTGGCCAGGAAAGGGAAGACTGTAAGCAAGTGGCCCCCGTCCTGTTCCATAGCAGGCCACATTCCTGTCAACACTGAACAGTACCTTGCAAAGGAGAATTAGGGGTGGTGTCACCTGGCATTGCCTCCTGGATGCACTACAGTGCTACCCCCAACTGGTATAAATGTACACAAACAACCAGCGATTCTGAGTCAGATTCTGTCATTTAGAGAAGCATCATGGGATGGCGGATCATTGTGGCTGCAGGGAAACATTGTCAGGCAGTTGGGGAAACATCACTGGCTGGCAGGGACAATGAGACAGATGAATGATTTCCGTCAAGGGATACTGTTTGTAGTTTTTTAACTGTAATATTATGATGTAATTTTATCAAATAATTTTTCATAGTGTTGGTGTGGTTATTTACATTTCAATTCATTCTCAGTAATAGAAGATACTAATGCATCCCTCTAAATATTCCCCTGGAAGGGGACAGATAATAAGGTACCCCCCTATTCTAAAGGATGTCCTCCAGAGTCCAATAGGTCCCCTATATACTCTCATATCTATTTTGAGAGTCAGGATGTGGGGAAGAGGCCCATGCTCCATTGGAAAAAGATGATTTGCAGCCCCTCCTGTGATGTACACCTCAATATTGACAGTCATGTGGTCTGGTATGGCATAGGAAAAGGGGACCACATGCTCGCTTCCATCCTTTTCCTGATCACCCAGGTTGCAAGCCTAAATAAGGGACTGGTTAGAATTTTAGGGGGAACCCAACACTCTTTATTTTTCAAATTTTTTTGTTCATGTGTACTTGTCCTTGAAAAAAAAGGAAAAAAGAAACACCCCCTCCTAGAGGAATGAGCACAAAGGTACATAGGTACCCCTTATTACTCATTCATAAAGAAAAATTAGAATGTAAATAAACACACCAACACCATGAAAACATCCTTTGATAGAATTACTGGAAAAAAAAAAATGTAAACAATGTCCTCTGATATAAAGTCATCATCATATTTGGTTTGGGATCACCGATTGTTTTTATCTTACAGCAAAGCCTGGGATTTTGCGGTAGTAATGGTGAGGTAATGGTAGAAAAACATTGTCGGGGGTGGTGAGGGGGTGGATTGTCATGATTATCAATGGATCTACATTGCAGAACTTGTTTTTATAGTGTAGGTGTCTTTATTTGCTTTTAACTTTGTAGGAATGAGTAAGGGGCACCAATGTACACCTGTACTTATTTTCTTGGAGGCTGGACACCTGGGGACCCAGATATCCACCCCCCCGGAAACCACCATATCCCCTTTGGGCATTGAATGTGGGGAAGAGGACCTTATGTCTCAACATTGGGACAGGATGTCTTGCAAGGGGTGGATGCTTGACCAACACCCCTTGAAACGTACCCCTCATTGTTGACAGCAATGTGGTCTGGAATGTGACCTAGTATAGTACAGAAAGAGGTGCTCCATACTTGCTATCCCTCTTTTCTGGCTAGTTAAGCTGCATGCCTAGATAATGGCTGGCTTGAAATTTAAAGTCCATGCCATTTTTTTTCCTTAAATTACAATATACAATAAAAAAAGTGGGGAAATAGCATTGAATTCCCCTTCCAACCACGCCCTTATCAAGGCATGTAGCCTGGGTGGCTAGGAAAGGGATGGCAGTGAGAATGAACCATAACAAGCCATACGTCTTTTAATGTTGTCGGGTACCATGTCGGGTACCATGTAAGGTGTGGTGGTCAAGACTCCCCCCCCCCCCCCCCCAGTTTTAAGGGGAAAGGGCCACTGCCCTGCATACCTATTCCCTCAAAGAGTTAAAGAGTTTGAAAAGGTCCTTTATTGCCAAAAAGTAAACAACGGCTACCAATGCAAATCCAACATCAACCATGTCATCAAGTGATGTAGATCCATTATCAATTCTAATGACCCACCGCCCCACAACGTCTGCCTGTCGCCACAGGACAATGTTGCCCCACGGCCAAATGACATCATCACTGGCATTGTTGTAATGTAAACAACTGACCCTGGAATTCTGGGTGATGTCATTGACCAAATATGGTCGTGAGCTTATTTGATAAATGATCACGTCTATGAGTCCTGGCTGCTTAGTTTACAATCAGCAACCAAGGATTTGAATCGGCAAACTGGTCAAATATGGTCTGTTTGTTTGGTGGTTACAACCCAAACCCTTATCTGTAGTAATTAGACAATAAGTACTTAAAATAAAACAATAATACTAGTGTTTGCTGTTTCAGTGTTATGCTCAGAAATGTAATAAAATGTGCTGAAAATGTCTATATAGTATCTTGTAGACAGACTGGAGTAAAATAATAAAATGTTACGGGCCTCTAAATCTGATGATGGAGCAACATGAAGGCAATTAAATAGCACTTACTTTACAATGCCTTTCGCAAGCCATAATTAAAATACAGATAATAGTGGCTCTGTGTAGAAATATATATATAGCAAGATTATCCCTTACTGGCAAAGCTGTAACATGGTACACAGAAAAGATTAACCTCCCTAGAAGGGGAACATCCTACAACCCAATAATTATAACAGATCCAGCCAACTGATAATACAGGTCCTGAAGCTATAACATTGGAAAAAATAACATTTAATCAATATTAGCTGCTTTTCCAGGCTTCAAGGTTAATGCCACTGTAATGATGACCTATCTCTTGTGCTTTTTTTTTTAATCATTTCTTTCCCACATGCTGTTTCCCAGCACAATTTTTAAAAAAAAGAAATAATGACTGCATTATTTCAGGCACGAGGCAGATGAGTTGGGAAAAAAAAAACAGTTTAAATGGTATCAAAAATGCAATATGGAATGATTTTGAATAGATGACGTTGTTGCTATGTAACTGACAACACGGGGACACGTATTTAGAAAGTGATTTTTCTGGTGGTGATTTAGCACACAAATGCAAAAAATTCAGATCATACTGTGTTATACATCTAAAAAGAAGACAAAGAACATCATACAAATTATCATGTAATTACTGGGCTAAAATAATGAGGTTGATTTAACAAAGGCAAACAGACTGTTCACCTTGCTAGCTTAGTGACAGTGTTGAAAGTTCACTTTGCAAAGAAAAAGCAATCTTATGCAGGAAAAAAAAGTTTTTGCTTTCTGCTTGCACATAATTGGATGGTGGAAGTCAGTAAAGCTTTATCTCTTTCATTAAGCTAAGGGAAAATTTGTTGGCAAAGTTAACAGTGTATTTTCCTTTAGTAAATCAAGCCCATTGTCTCATATATGCACATTCTAACAAGAACAGTAAACTCGCCTTTTTTTCCATACAAAAATGTTATAAAAAATATATAGTTGCAATACAAGCCATTTTGTCATTTATTATTGTTCAAAACTACCTTCCCATGTCAATATGCATGCCAATGGTTTTCTAAAACTACCCAAGAATTAAAATTCTGCTTCTTTGCCATATGGCATTCTGTACAATGCTTTTGTAGAGACTGTGGACATCTCATTTTCTGCTTGTGTGATTTGCTCACAACTTTTTCTTAAAAGTCAGCACAAGTGTTGGAAGTCAAATTAGGGGAATCCCCTTCAATTGATAGTTAATTTTCAGAAAAAAATCTTATAAGTCTCTTTGTGACTAGAGGGATATGTATAATCCTTTTCTCATTACACCACTGATATTGCTTGGGTGGCAGATCATGCCTTTTAGAAGTGTGTTTGAGAAAGCTTAGAAAGGCAAACAATGTTCTAGTTCAAAATACAGAAATTTAAGACATGGCAATAAAGGTTCCTAAAATTCTTTCAATGTATATTGTTCATTTTCATAGACAACTTCAACATGTAAAAAGGCACTTATTTGTATGCACGATGAACTGTCTGCTTCTCCCAGTCTTGCTAGGAGACTGGGGTGACTGGATTCCAGCAAGCAGTATACCTGGCCCATTAATTAGCAGCATTTTTAGTGAATTTATAGAGTTCAGTGCTGTAGAGATGTACAGACAGCATGGCCAGTGTGCTGAAAATACATTTTACATACAGATAACAATATTGTGGGGCTCTAGTGCTACTACCACAAACACCACCCCCCCCCCCCCTTACACACACCAGTACAGTAATTATTACACTTGCCCTAGATGGAAAGCTGTAGCTGCTCAAGTCAGCCTAACGAAGCCCTATTCCTAATATACAGTCCAAGGTAAAACATATTAAAGAATGTTGACATTCTTATAAAATGCCCTTTAAACACAAAGGTATACATTTATTGTGAACGTTCAGTTAAAGTGATTGTAAAGTCTTGGGTTTTTTTCAATAAAAATAACAAACATGTTATACTGACCTGCTGTGTGCAGTGGATTTGCACAGAGCAGTCAGGATCCTCCTCTTCTCAGGTCCCTCTTCTGTGCTCCTGGTCCCTCCCTCCTGTCGAGTGCCCCCAGAGCAAGCAGCTTGCTCTGTGGGCACCCAATCCGAGTCACAGCTCCCTGTGTCCATTCAGACACGGAGCTGTGGCCTGGCCCCACCCCTCCTCCCCCGTTAAGCTGGCTGACTCTGATTGACAGCAGCAGGAGCCAATGGCGCCAATCAGGAGGGAGAGCCTCGGATGGCCGAGGGACTCGTGGACATCGCTGGACAGGATGGGGCTCAGGTAAATATGAGGGGGTGCTGGGGCGGCTGCTGCACACAGAAGGCTTTTTATCTTAATGCATAAAACGCATTAAGATAAAAAAACTTCTGACTTTACAACTCCTTTAAATGTTATTGCAACTCCAACCTCAGTACTACAAGACTTTGGGAAAGGCCCCATTTTGCGGACTTTAGTGTAATAACCCATCTGAACTGATATTGTAGGTAAAGAAATGGGACACCAATCTCATAAGCTGTAGGCAGTGGAATTTTTCAAGTAGAGGCAATTGAAGGACATTTAGTTTGCTAAAGCACCTTGGGGATTGATTTACTAAAACCGGAGAGTGTAAGATCTCTGGTGCAGTTGTGAATAGCAGCCAATCAGATTCTAACTTGAGCTTGTTCAATTAAGCTTTGACAAATAAAGGCTGAAGCTGATCGGTTTCTATACAGAGCTGCACCAGTTTTAGCACTTTCCAGCTTTAGTAAATCAACCCCCATGCATCATAAACATTAGATTATTAAAAAAGAAAAATCCTTTTTTTTACATTTTTTTGATCTTTTGTTACATCTGTTACCCCTGCAGTTTGGTTGCCTCTATATGTCGTGCATATTGTACCCTGTTTCCCCTAAAATAAGTCCTAGCGTGATTGTCGGCGATGGCTTCAATATAAGCCCTACCCCCCAAATAAGCCCTAGTTAAAGTCCTTGTAGGTCTTATTTTCAGGGTAGGGCTTATTTTCGGGGAAACAGGGTAGGGCTTATTTGGAGGGTAGCAGCCATCACCGACAATCACGCTAGGTCTTATTTTAGGGGAAACAGGGTACATATACTCAAGCAATGGCTGAATGACATTTCTTAGGGCAAGTTTTCAGAAGGTGACAACAGTGGACCATGCCTGTGCATCGTGTGTTGAAATACTGTAGCTCCTTGTAGTCTCCATCAGAAAACTGTGCGACAGCTTGGCAATGTAGAACAGTGTTTTTCAACCTTCTTTCAGTCAAGGCATCCTTTAAAATTCTGCACAATCTTGAGGTATTTTTTCATAACACCGGAACATCCACACATGAAGGACACCCAACATTAGGGGTGATTTATTCTTCCAAAGCAAATACACTTTTGTACACTGGTACTGATTAGTATTTCAATATTTCTCTTCTCCTTCAGTTTTTCTCCCTCACTCAGCTAATGTGACCCCAGTGCTGATTTGGAGCTGAAGGCACCCCAGGGTGCCTGGTCACCCTGGTTGAAAAGGGCTGACGTAGAAGCACAACCGGAAGACAGGGACAAATCATTGTTACCCTATAAAAGGAAGTTCTTGAATAAGGACTTTGTGGCAGTATCATTTACATGATGGCTGCAGATATAAAAATATTGAAAATAACCATTGAAATGACATGAACATGTTGAGGCTTATATGAGATTTTAGAAACAAGGTTTAAATAATTTTAACATGGCTCTCCAAATATTACTTTTGACACTGCCATTTTAAAATCCTTTGATTACGGGTGTATTTTGTGGCATCATGACGCCACAGAGGCTCATGGTCTATCTGTTTTTATGCAGGTCTGTATACCAGGCCCTTCTCTTCACTGGAATCAGTCTGGCATGTCCAAATGCATCTTTTAAAAAGTGCTTTTAAAACATTGTCAAAGAGATTACTATACAGATGCTAAGATGCATTATTTTATTGATCACAGCATATTTGCTAGACCAAGCTCTTTTTTTTTTTTTTTTTTACTTGAGCTGGCCTTCTAAAACCTACTTCTGTATTACTGTTGCAACTTAAAAACTGTAACTGCAATAATTTAACATATATTGAGAGCTTAATTCTCCAAACTCTTACCTGAATAATTCAAGCCACTTAATTCAGTTAAATGGTGCTTACATTGATTGAATCAAAATAAAAAGCAGCAGTGTGCAACAGTCAACGCAACATAAAGCAATACAATCAATAGAAATAGATCCTGCCCGGAATATTAAAAAAATAATATATAAATTAATGTTGTGTATAAAATTACTATTTTAAAAAGAGTGATTGTTTTTTCGTTTCTTTTCATCAGCATTAACAAAGGATGCATAACATAAGTGCAAGTATTCTAAACACGTTTTAAAGGAAACCTGTCTGGAAAGGAATATGGGCATTGCTGCTACTGATTTGCTTGGAAGTCGTAGGTTCAGGACTGCCATCTTTATCCCAGTGACTAGCTAGTGAGTTACTGTCCAGGTAAAAGCAGCTGTACAGTAATGGGGCATACACACAGTCAGACTTTTCGACCGGACTTGTCTGACGGATGCCGACGGACCAAATCCGGCGGACAATCCGATCGTGTGTAGGCTTCATCAGGCCTTCAGCGGACTTTTCCAGTCGCAAATCTGACGGACTTTAGACTTGGAACAGGCTTCAAATCTTTACGTCGTAACTCCGCCGGACCCAGAAATCCGCTCGTCTGTATGCTAGTCCGATGGACAAAAACCGACGCTAGGGCAGCTATTGGCTACTGGCTATCAACTTCCTTATTTTAGTCCGGTGTACGTCATCACGTGCGAATCCGTCGGACTTTGGTGTGATCGTGTGTAGGCAAATTCCGTTCGTTAGAAAGTCCGTGGGAAGTCCGTGGGAAGTCCGTCAAAAGTCCGCTGGAAAGTTTGTTGGACCAGTCCGGTCGAAAATTCCGCCCGTGTGTACGCGGCATAAGGCATTATTTTCCAAAGGGAAATATGCTGTTCACTTTATCTTATGATAGGTGCACTATCATTTTAAAGTGCTATTAATGACAGCATTAAAACACAATTATGATTCAAGAAAAATCAGTGCAATGGTATAAACAGTGTACAATAAGAAAACATAGTAAAATCCCCCCCAAAATCACAAAAAAGTGAAGAAAAAACCTGTGCAAAAAATGGTTTAGATGCTGGTGACCACAAACTGTGAGACAATCCAAGCGATAAGTGCTCCACACGCGAATACCACCAGTACTCACACACTCTTTACCAGATAATAGGATCTTAAAGAAACAAGATCAACTGTGCTTAAAGTAGAACAGACTAAACCCTTTTTTCATCTTCATTTATGTCCCATTGTGGAGATTTCCCTTCCCTTCCTGTCCCATAGCCAAACAGAAAATGAGAGGAAACCCATGCAAATTAAGGGAATTTCTTGGGGACCCCCAGGTTATCAGAACTAGTATCCCCGTTGGAAGATCTATTACTTTTCTGGACACAACCCAAAATTTGGTATTTGCTTTTACTTTCACTTTCAATGCTAATGGTAAACAGGACAGAGTGAATCTCCTTAATGGGGACACAGACAGCTAAAAAACTGACAAGCATTCTAATCCCTCTGCACCCTATCCTTTAGTTATACTTTAACTGCAACACAGCCACAAAACAAAAAGATCAACTCTGTCCACTATGGCTCCATACAGATGTCATGAGGCACACGAGGCAAACAAGAGATAGGGGGCAAAATCTTGTAGCGGTTAAAAACATGAAAAATGTATTAAGATGTTGCACTCATATGAAAGACAGGTAAACTCATGATGCACAAGAACAAAGATGGCACTGTTGCAAATTCCACATGCATGCGTGATGACGTCACATGCCTAAACTCCACCCAACGCATTTCCACGCCACAGTCATAGTCAGGGAAGAAGATACTGCTGTTGGCTTTGCAAGAGAATTTTCTCTTAGCTTAGCAAATGAGGTGAAGCTCTGTTGAATTCCATGATCCAAGGGCTCATTTACACAAGCAGCACTCTCTGAAAAGTGTTGTGTGTTGGATCACATTTCAGAGGGCAGCAGAGCACAGAATGCCAGGCATTCAGGGGGCAATACTGCTGCCTTCTGATTGCCTTTTTTGTTTCTTGCAAAGTATGCATATGTATGCATATGTGCATATGTTCAAACTCAGCTTCAAAGTGAGTCACAGGTTCTTCTTATTTACAAACATACACTTTGCAAAGTGATTATTTGCTCTGCTATGTGAACAGCCTCTACTCCTTTAGTAAATCTACCCCTATGTCCCAGTTTTCCCTGATAGTGGATATGGATCTTTTCTCTTCTATGGTGTCGCTATGCCACCTTTAAGACTAAGGCTTGATTCACACCTATGCATTTTTTAGTGCTTTTTGCAGATTTTGTCTACAGAATGTGTTTCATAGGAAACCATGTTAAATGGGCTGTAGTGCAAATCTGTGAAATGCAAAAGGCACTAAAAATGCATAGGTGTGAATCAGTCCTTAAAGCGGAGCTCCAGTCTCCTAAGCAATCTTTTAATAAAAGCACCCCCCGTGATTCTTAGTACTCGTACTATATAATTAGCATATTGTCATAACTGTTCTCATATTATTTACTTATAAATCATTAATTTCTTACATGATCCCGTCAGACAGGCAGCGATCATTGAAGATATGGGCATCTGAATCCCACTCCTGTGTATTTCCAGGATTCCACGCTGCTACCCAGCATGCACCTCCCGATCTTGTAAGGGCACTGCGCAGCGCACTCTATTGATTACAGGTTGCTATAGCAATGGCGGCGGCAGTTCCCGCCTGTTGTTATGGCAATCTGTCAATCAACAGAGAACCCAGACTTCCCAAAGACTTCTGGGATAGACGACACCGATAGCCCAGGAGTCCAAGGGAATTGCCTAATGACGATATCGCCTAGGCAGCCAGGACCGGAAGTGCTGCCTACACACATTAAAAAAGGTATTTAGAATTGTTTAAAAAAAAATAGAATATCCATTTAGGACTGTACTACCGATGGGCATTGTGATCCGAGGAACTCCGCTTTAAACTCTTATTCTCCTACTGAGCCTTAAGCATCAAAATCTGTAAGTCCATATCGCAGAAGCGACCAGAGCAGAAAGATATTTTTTTCACCGATATCTACAGTATATGGGTTTTATTTAAACTACAGGATGTTGTATTGTGTTAGCTATTGAAAAAGCAGCCAATGAACATGATTCCATTTATTAGCTAACTTAATAGTCCAAAAAAGGCAAGCTTTTGTTATCTCTTAGGTTTCTTTGTTAGGCATGACACCTGCCAGGTTAGCTTGGTAAGCATCATTCCACCACCGACTGTTATGCCCAAAGAAAAAACCTAAAATCTTTTGCAAGCCTGGGTTTCCAGTATTATTGTGTTATTTGTAAATTATATCACTTTAACTGAAAATTTCTTATAATGAAATTACATGCAAGCTAACATTGCATTGTCAGAAGTTAAAACGATTTGGCAAAATTCAATCTCATTCAGCTGGTTCTTTACTACCAGTGATGCCTGTAGATGCTGCCTCATGCATTCTGATATACACTCGTCCTTAGTTTGTTATTCTGTGGACATAAAGTGTTACTATGGTAACACCTGTTGCCTTAGTGAATGGAAGCAGTTGTTTCAACTTTTCTTGAAGGCAAATTCTCTGTTGTGTTATCTATGAAAACAGCCACAGAATAGAAAATATAGGGTATTGCCAAAAAGGTAATGCATGTATTCCTGCAGATTCAACAGGAATGATCCATAATCTATAAAACAATTGTAATTTAATCAATTAGTGTGCATATCTGTTGCAGGTAAATTTCATTTTTAGTAATGATTAATCTTTACTTTAAAAAAAAAAAAAGTTGCATGAATTTGAACATAGACACCTACTAGGAGGATCTGATCATAAAAGCAATGCAATAGGTTAAATTCACAGAGCCAACACACCAGGACAAGTATACATATTTAAAAAAAAGTGACAGTTATTTTCAGTCTATTTAGAATTGAAAATTAAATATCTTGGCTAATTTAGAGCTTAACCTTTTGGGTAGCTTTGTGAATTCAGCCTAATGCCTAAAGTCCTGATAACTTTCTTTTTGGATGGGTATTAAATTCCTGATTTATTTTATACATTTTTAAAGATGACAGTTTAAATCGGAGCTCCACCCAAAAGAGGAAGCTCCACTTGTTTGTGCCCACCCCCTCCACGGCCACATTTGGCACTTTTTTTTGGGGGGAAGCGGGCACCTGGTTTTGACAGGTACCCGCTCCCACTTCTGGGTAAGATCACCGCGGCGATCTCCGAGTATTTCTGGCCCCTACTCCTTCCCCCCGCTTCTGGGACACACAAAGGTCCCAGAAGACAGCAGGACCATTCAGAAAGCACAGCGCAACTCACGGATGTGCAAAAAGAAACCAGCTGTGAAACCTGAAGGCTTCCCTGCTGGTTTCTGTAACAAAACGTCCCACACTCCGCTTGAGTGCTTTCGTCATATACCGCTTCCTCCCAGTCTGAATATAGATATCAGATATTCCAACTGCTCACAAGCACAAAACAAGACAATACTTGTTTAGTTGCTGAACATGGACTCTTTTGTTAGAACCAAAATACAAGTCTTTATATACAGTAAAAGAGGAGGTTCTTACCTCCTGCTCATATTACTCTAACAATACAACTGTAACCAGAAACCTAATTAACATGAGCTAATTAACTAATCCCTTAAAGCAGCCGATGTGACTCCGTGCCCTCCTGAGCATTGTTATGATTAATCAGGATTTCACTACAGGTCAGACTTGTTGTCACCGAGCTTCACACAGTAGATTATGAGTATAAACACAGAACTCCTTCATACAATTGCAGGGTTAATTAGCACAAACAACAATGGATGAAATACACTTAGAAGCTGTGGCAAGCCAGACTAGACTCATTTACATTATAGAAGACATCAGACAGGTGGCTGGAGTTGATGACATTAGCATCTAACAGTATGTGTTACAACAGTATGAATCAGTCACTATTTCTAATATGGCGTATACAGGGTTCCCAGAGTCTGTGTGTCTTGGGGGACAATGACCTGAATCTAAAGTAACACCACCTCAAGGGTCCCCAGGGATACAGCTCACAAAGAGCACCGTTCCCCCAAATGCCAGGGCCGTAATCGGTAGGCAAGAGGCTAGCATTCGGTCCCCTCCAAAAGCCTCTGTCCCGGGTGAGTCTGTCACAGTTTCCCTTAGTGAAGATGTCAGCACCTGCATCCAAAGCCAATTTATTAATAGGCTCTGGGTGCCGACATCGCTGGGTCCCTGGACAGGTAAGTGGCCTTATATTAAAAAGTCAGCAGCTACAGTATTTGTATCTGCTGACGTTTTTTTTTGCCCAGACTGGAGCTCCTCTTTAATATCAGATTTTGCTTTAGGAGCTGTATTTCATTCTGAAAGTCTGGTTTACCCTAAGTAGAATATGGGTAACCCAGATTCTAAATAGCCTCTTATATACTGAGGGTCTACACTGGCAGACCATTCTGAGAACTAATATAAGGTAAACTGTTAGTGCTTGCAAACCTTTTCATTTTTTTCATAATATACTGTATATAATATATAATTTAAATAATAAACACGGCATACTTACCTGCTCTGTGCAGTGGTTTTGCACAGAGCAGCCTCAATCCTCTTCTTCTATGGTCTCCGGCCAGCGCTGTCCAATCCTCCTCCAGCGATGTCCACGAGTCCCTTGGTCATCTGGGACTCTCCTTCCTAATGGTCTGAGACACAGCAGCGGCGTCATTGGTTCCCACTGCTGTCAATCAAAGGCAGTTAGCCAATCAGGAGAGAGGGGGGGACTGAACCGCAGCCCAATGGACACACGGAGCTGCAGCTCGGCTCGGTTGCCTCCTCGACAGGAGGGAGGGGCCAGGAGCAGCGAAGAGGTACCCGAAAAGAGCAGGATACAGGCTGCTCTGTGCACAGAGCACGTAAGTATATAACGTGTTTGTTATTTTAAAGAAAACAAAAAAAAAAAACAAGACTTTACAATCATCTTAAAGTTGTATTAAACACCAAAACCAATATTTATTACATTGCAGGCTTCTAATTTTGTAGAGGCAATGGATGCATTTATTTTTAGGCTTTTTCACCTGATGATCCAGCGAGTAAGTCTGTTATTTTTCTGTTAACTTCCTTTGGTTTTGGTCTGTTAACTTACTTTAACAAACCAAGCTGTCCTGTAACAGTGGCAGTTAGAGTTAACACTGAGAGGGGTGCCTACAATGGTCAGATTTTATTCATTTATATCGATGTCAGTGTATTTCTAATGACACCCCAAACACATGCAGTGTGTTTGCCTGCACTGGATTGCCTGGTACTGCAGTATCATGCGATTCAGCTGAAGTGTATTTTAAAAAGTAGTGCATGCACTACTTTTGATGTGATCCAGTGTGATCTCAAGCCATTCAAATGAATGGGAAGTAAATGGCCTCACAAAGGAATCACTTCATGCTAAAAAAAGAAAACTAATGCAGCCACAACATTTAAATGCTGGTAAGCTGCAATACATTACATTGTTTTTTTGGTGGTTTAATACCACTTTATCTATATGTCTATGTGATAATAATCCAGGCAAACTAAACTATGCTCTAAGATTTGCCTTCACAAGTTTAGAGCCACTAAACCAGTTATGCCATTCATTAAACTAATGCTATTTACCCCACTGAGATTTGATACACTGAAATGTTTATTATTGCCTAGAGACGATCTGTCAATCCACCACAGCCTTGTCAATAATGATCCCTGCAAAATTAGCTAATAAAAGGCAGTCAAACAGCAAAAGCAGCGACAACATGTTAATTAGTTAAAGATGATCAGTTTACCCATATAAACACTACTGAAAAGCCATGTAGTCCGCTTTGCAGAAGCTGCATGACAGATGCAGCTAAGACATTAGCTTTTTTCTCTTGGGGAAATAATATCAAATGAGATTTGGCAGAGAGGCTGAAAAGGAAATCACATAAACACAATGCTGATCACAACAGGGAAGCTGCAAGCAAAAGAATAGAAATAAAAGACATCCCTATGGTGTCATTACTGCTCTGAAATACATCTAATTTGTGCAATATGCCCATTATATTCATTAATGGTGTGGAAACCTGGCCTTAATCACACAATAAAACATTAGAACAGAAAGGACATAGTTACTTTACTAGGTTGAAGAAAGTCATACGTTTGTTAAGATAAAAAAAAAAAAAAAAAAAAAAAAACACTGTCCTTCCTTTGGATATGTAGAGTATACCCAGAAGGGCAAAACATAAAAAGCATGCTCCAATTTGTTTCAACGGAGAAGTAAATCTTTTTGTAACAGCTGCATAAATCTTCATATCCCCTTGTATTATTGGGAAAGTGTTTTAATCTGCTATATCTGATTGAACTACAGTGCCTTGAAAAAGTACTCATACTCCTTGAAATTTCCACATTTTGTCATGTTACAACCAAAAACGTAAATGTATTTTATTGGGATTTTATGTGATAGACCAACACAAAGTGGTACATAATTGTGATTAAACACCCCTGACATCTCCCCATTGAGACAGGAAAAGAGACTGAGGACACAGATTCCCCAGTCCCCTTTCTCAGTAGCCTCAGCTGCACTGAAGATGAATGGACAGGAGACAGAGGCTCCTCCCCATTCATAAACTGAAGCATCGTAAACACAGTTTACGATGCTCAGTTATGAATTGACAGAGGCACTGACTGATGAACACACAGAGGAGCACACGGAGGAGGACACAAAGGGAGACCGGAGGAGGACATGGGGGGGCCAGAGGAGCACACGGAGGACACAACAGAGGGGGACCAGAAGGGGACTGGAGGAGGATACAGGGGACAGTCAGGAATGATCGCTGTGGCGGTGGGGGGAGTTACAATCACCAATCTCCATGTGTGGCGTTCACTAAAGCAGCTGAAAGCTGTGGGAGGGAGAGGAGTAGAAGCGGCTGTCAGATGCGTTATTGAAAGCCACATAGGGAGATCGGTGATTGTAACTCATCCCACCGCCGCAGCGATCATTCCTGACTGTCCCCTGTGTCCTCCTCCAGTCCCCCTCTGGTCCCCCTCTGTTGTGTCCTCCGTGTGCTCCTCCGGCCCCCCCCATGTCCTCCTCCGGTCCCCCTCTGGTCATCCTCCGGTCAAGCATCAGAGCATTTGCATGAGTACAAGTACTCGTGCAAATGCTCGGTTATGGCACCAATACCAATACTAGTATAGGTATCAGTGCAACCCTACTTATAACCCTGTAAACTTTATTTTTGCCATCTGTGTCCCATTGAGAGATTTTGAGATTTGGATGTCATTGATGTGTGGCATAGGAAGACTTTCCCTTCACTCTGAGCCATTGTAGGAGCCGGGATGAGCTCCCTCCTGAATCAGCACTCCCAGCGGTGGATGTCAGAGGACTTGCACCCCCTCCAATAGAGTCTGAGCAGCATACGAAGCAGGTCTTGGGTCCCATTGGGAGATTTACCTACACTTCCTGTCCCACAGCCAAAACAAGTAGTTACACCAGAACTAGTGTTCCCATTGGAAGATTTCCCGTCTATTATTATTCTGGGGACAACCCGATATTTGGGATTTTCTTTTACTTTTTCTATCAATGATAATGTTAAACAGGACAAATAGATAGGATGAATCTCACCAATGGGGACACCGACAGCAATAAAAACTGACAGGTTTTCTAATCCCTCTCCCTTCTATCTAAAACTAAAAAAAAAAAAAAAAAAATTGGCTTTAGTTATCCTTTAGGGGATGCGTAAAGTTTAGTTGTTCAGAGCTCTTAGAAAAACAGTGAGACAATCACTCAAGCAGGAAAGTAGGTTTCTGAGGGCGTTCTATATGGAGATATTTTCTATGTAAATATTACTTTAATATTTAGCAATCTCATGTAGACCAAAACTGAATTCAGTGCAATGCTGGTGACAGGGGTGAAGGAGACACCAAGGCCTCTGGTGTGATGTCCTCAGTTTCTTACTTCAGCTCTGTAAGACCCCTGATGCTTCACAGAAGAGGACCTGTCACTGCATGTTTATTGTCACTAAATGTTTTATACCCTAATGAAAATACAAAAAAAGTTAACAAACAGGAAAAAATAAATATATAAAACATAATAAAAAAAACCCCTCATACACATACATTTTAGGCTGGGAATACATTTCTTATGGTGCATTGCTGTACGTGTGTTAAGGTGCATTGCTTCATAGAAGCATTTTAATTTTGAATGAGCTGCCAACACACCCTATAACTTATCATAAAAATGTACACTTTAATAACCAAACGTGTTATGCAGTAATGCCATTTCATCCAACCAATCAACCTCTAAATGACCGCATTTGCTATTTTGCTAGTCAACTGGAAATTAAGTAGTAGAAAAAGCCCTTGTGGGTTTAAAGAATCATTATTTGTTTATTAATTCTTCAGTCTTGTTCATTCTGGTCCACTGTGAGCTGTGCCCTTTGCCCACATACTTTTGGCTAAAAAGTGTCCTTTTTTGTCATCCCAAAAATTTGGGAGGTATTTACACTGTATATATATATATATATATATATATATATATATATATATATATATATATATATATATATATTTATATATATATATATATATATATATATATATATATATACACACACTGAGCAAAATTATGAACTCGCACAATTTGACTCCAGCACATCAGTCCCAATTTCGGCTGCGCTTTCAGAGAAATATGTGCAGGTTTCTGCACAGATGTCAATGTAAATTGCAGCCCGAAATCGCAAAAAGTAGGACAGAAACTACTTTTTGAAATCGGTGTGGCGCTGCAAATGCAGTGTTGCACAGATTAGGACGGTGCCATTGCTGGCAATTGCCGTCAATTTGACATGCGATTTGACATGTCAAATCGCATGTCAAATCGTACCAATATGAACCAGGGCTTAATCTGTTAGTGAGCACTACTCCTTTGCCAAGATAATCCATCCACCTCACAGGTGTGGCATATCCAGATGCTGATTAGACAGCATGATTATTGCACAGGTGTGCCTTAGGCTGGCCACAATAAAAGGCCACTCTAAAATGTGCAGTTTTATCACACAGCACAATGCCACAAATGTCGCAAGTTTTGAGGGAGCGTGCAATTGGCATGCTGACTGCAGGAATGTCCACCAGAGCTGTTGCCCTTGAATTGAATGTTCATTTCTCTACCATAAGCCGTCTCCAAAGGCGTTTCAGATAATTTGGCAGTACATCCAACCGGCCTCACAACCGCAGACCATGTGTAACCACACCAGAACCTCCACATCCAGCATCTTCACTTCCAAGATCATCTGAGACCAGCCAACCGGACAGCTTCTGCAACAATCGGTTTGCATAACCAAAGAATTTCTGCACAAATAGTCAGAAACCGTCTCAGGGAAGCTCATCTGCAGGCTCGTCGTCCTCATCGGGGTCTCGACCTGACTGCAGTTTGTTGTCGAAACCGACTTGAGTGGGCAAATACTCACATTCAATGGAGTCTGGCACTTTGGAGAGATGTTCTCTTCACGGGTGAATCCCGGTTTTTACTGTACAGGGCAGATGGCAGAAACCGTCTATGGTGTTGTGTGGGTGAGCGGTTTGCTGATGTCAAAGATGTGGAAAGAGTGGGCCGCGGTGGGGTTATGGTATGGGCAAGTGTATGCTATGGACAACAAACACAGGTGCATTTTATTGATGGCATTTTGAATGCACAGAGATACCGTGGTGAGATCCTGAGCCCATTGTTCTGCCATTCATCCACGACCACCACCATCATGTTGCAGCATGATAATGCACGGCCCCATGTTGCAAGGATCTGTACACAATTCTTGGAAGCTGAAAACATCCCAGTTCTTGCATGACCAGCATACTCACCGGACATGTCACCCACTGAGCATGTTTGGGATGCTCTGGATCGGGGTATACGACAGCGTGTTCCAGTTCCTGCCAATATCCATACATAGAAAAAGTCATAGATCTTGGAGTTCAGCTCATGATAAATAGGAGCAAACACAAAAGTGTTGCGTTTATAATTTTGCTTAGTGTATATATATAGAAAGGCAACATTAGCTCAAGTAACTACTCGTTACAACCAAGGTGTGCAGAATACGGTCTCTAAACGCACAACACACAGCAGCAGAAGACCGCACTGGGTGCCACTCCTGTCAGCTAAGAACAGGAAACTGAGGCTACAATTCGCACAAGCTCACCAAAATTGGAATAGAATAGAAGATTGGAAAAACGTTGCCTGGTCTGATGAGTCTCGATATCAGCTGTGACATTCAGATGGTCGGGTCAGAATTTGGTGTAAACAACATGAAAGCATGGATCCATCCTGCCTTGTATCAATGGTTCAGGCTGGAGGTGGTGGTGTAATGGTGTGGGGGATATATTCTTGGCACACTTTGGTCCCCTTAGTACCAATTGAGCATCGTATAAACCTCATGGCTTGAGTATTGTTGCTGACCACGTCCATCCCTTTATGACTACAGTGTACCCATCTTCTGATGGACACTTCCAGCAGGATAATGCACCATGTCACAAAGCTCAAATCATCTCAAACTGGTTTCTTGAACATGACAATGAGTTCACTGTACTCCAATGGCCTCCACAGTCACCAGATCCAAATCCAATAGACCACCTTTGGGATGTGGTGATATGGGAGATTCACTTGCATGGGATGTGCAGCTGACAAATCTGCAGCAAATGCGTGATGTCAATATAGATCAAAATCTTTGAGGAATGTTTCCAACACCTTGTTGAATCTATGCCATGAAGAATTAAGGCAGTTCTGAAGGCAAAAGGGGATCCAACCTGGTACTAGCAAGGTGTACCTAATAAAGTGGCTGGTGGGTATATAGATCTATAAATCCATATATATAAAGGATATATAGGTCTATATATAGATATAGATCTATATATCTATATATATATATATAGATATATATATATATCTATATATATATATATATACACTATATAATGATGCCACAAGTGTTTGCTAATTATCACAAAGAAAATAATAATGTTAGTTTATTATGAAAAAACACTCTATATACATGAAATGTTCTAAATAACTAATGGAAGCACTAAAAGTGGTTGACAATAAAAACGGGTCCTTTAAGTTCTACTGTTACTACAATCTATTAGACAAAAAAATACTGCTACTGTCACTAGCCTCTTTAGATCTAAGCAATTATTGCTTTAGTAATACAATACTTGTGATTTTCTTTAACAAATTATTTTTGGGAAAAATACAATGAATTTACTATCAACACTATCATTTTTAGGAGTACAATTACCATTAGTGGTGTGCATTGGTCAGGGTCCATTAGAAGAACTTATTGAGCAGGGGCCATTAGTGGAGTGCATCAAGGTTTACAAGTGGACTGCATTATCTCTACTTCAGGTCTACCACACACATATTTATATTTAAAAGCTGTTCATTTTTTTCTAATCGGCAACATTATAAATGCTAAAAAAAAGTTCCTGGAATGCTCTAGATAGCCAAAATTATCCACAGTCTAAAATTCACTGAATACAAAGTTCTTTGTTCACAAGAACAGTTATCACATCTGAAATTGTTTAAAAATTTACTGAAAACTAAAATAATTCTTCAAATTAATTGATGAACAGGGCTTTTAGTGGATTCCTGACCGGCAAAGGCACCTGAGAGGGGTTCATGTCTGGCTCAAACATACTGTCACAAACTGTGGGAAATGTCCTTACCTCTAGCTGATCCAGGACATGAAAGTACAACCCTTACCCCATCTCAGCTGGTTCTCCTGAAGGTGGAGTCTAAGGGGGAACTGGTTTTCCATCAGAGAGACCTTCAGTGGAGTCTGGACTTAGCTGCAAGCTACCCCCAAGTCATCTGTTATTATTATTATTATTATTATTATTATTATACAGGATTTATATAGCACCAACAGTTTACGCAGCACTTTACAATATAAAAGGAGACAATAAAGTTACAATACGATAAAATACAAGAGGATTAAGAGGGCCCTGCTCAGAAGAGCTTACAATCTAATAAGGTGGGGCAGGTGGTACAAAAGGTTGTAACTGTGGGGAATGAGCTGATGGAAGTGGTAGGAGATTAGTTGGAGACGTGATAGGCTTTCCTGAAGAGATGAGTTTTCAGGGATCGCCTGAAGGTAGCAAGAGTAGGGGATAGCCGGACCAATGAAGGTAGCGAGTTCCAGAGGATGGCGGAGGCTCTGGAGAAATCCTGGAGACGAGCATGAGAGGAGGAGACGAGAAAGCTTGAGAGTAGGAGGTCTTGAGGACGCTTTGGGTGATATTTGCAGACAAGATTGGTGATGTAGCTCGGGGCAGAGTTGTGAATGGCTTTGTATGTTGTGGTTAGTATTTTGAATTTAATTTGCTGGGTGATTGGGAGCCAGTGTAGGGATTGGAGGAGAGGGTTGGCAGACACATTGTGCGGTTGGTAAGGTGGATCTAACAAGAACACACAAAGAGGTTAGTGCCAGGAAAACAGAAGGGCAAACTGGACAGTAAAGGACTGGACTGTAGAGGACTACACTGTGGCAGGCTGGACTGTGGTGTTCTGGACTGTAAAAGACAGGACTGTAGTGGACTAAACTCTAGCAGACTGGCTGAAGAAGACTGGGCAGCAGTGGAGTACACTGTAGCAGACTGGACAGGGCTAAACTGAAGCAACTTGGCTCCAAATGCATTACAGACTGGCAACCAGGCCTCAGATGCACATGGAAGTGGTGCAGCCGGGACACCCCGGGCATTACACATAAGTGTCCATGGCTGTGGGAGATGGAGGAGACACTGCCTGGAGCAGGGAAGTGTGAAATTGTCAGTGGGAGGCTCTGGCTTCATAATAACCACCTGCTGCAATCTTAGTATTATAATGAGCACAGCTGCAACATTTGCATCCCTTTAGGTGGGAATCAACCTTAAGCCTGGGTTCACACTGGTCCGACAAACGCTCCGACATTGGGAGCTCATGTCGCATGACGTGTGAAATTTAATGTTTCCCTATGGGAGCCGTCCTAACTGGTCCGACACAAGTCGTTCCGACTTTAGAAATGCTCCCTGTACTACTTTGGTCCGACTTTGATCCTACTTCAGCCTATTGACTATCATTGAAGTCGGATCAAAGTCGGATTGCCGTCTTGCATGATCCGACTTTGGCACGCGACTTGTGCTCAGATGTTCTTGAGGGGGAACTCCGCGCCAAATTTTAAATAAAAAACCGGCATGGGTTCCCCCTCCAAGAGCATACCAGGCCCTTGGGTCTGGTATGGATCTTGAGGGGAACCCCCTACGCCGATAAAAGCGGCGTGGGGGTCCCCCCCAATCCATACCAGACCCTTATCCGAGCAAGCAGCCCGGCCGGACAGGAATGGGGGTGGGGACGAGCGAGCGCCCCCCCCCTCCTGAACCGTACCAGGCCGCATGCCCTCAACATGGGGGGTTGGTGCTTTGGGGGAGGGGGCGCGCTGCGGCCCCCCACCCCAAAGCACCTTGTCCCCATGTTGATGAGGACAAGGGCCTCTTCCCGACAACCCTGGCCATTGGTTGTCGGGGTCTGCGGGCGGGGGCTTATCGGAATCCGGGAGCCCCCTTTAATAAGGGAGCCCCCAGATCCCGGCCCCCCACCCTATGTGAATGAGTATGGGGTACAGCGTACCCCTACCCATTCACCTAGGAAAAGTGTCAATTTAAAAAAAAACACTACACAGATTTTTAAAGCATTTTATTAGACAGCTCCGGGGGTCTTCTTCCGACTTCGGGGGTCTCTCCGGTTCTTCTCCACGCTCTCCGGATCTTCTGCCGGGCTCCTCCGCTCTCTTCTGCTCTTTTGCCGCTCTTTTGCTAAAGCGGAGGAGCCTGGTCTTCAATCTTCTGCCTTCTGCCTTCTGCCCTCTTCTCCTGATGTTGACACGACGCTCTCCCCGGCTGGAATGCTCTCTGTGCGCTCTGCTCTGACTTATATAGGCGGTGACCCCGCCCCCTTATGCCGTCACAGTCCCTGGGCATGCTGGGACTGTGACGGCATAAGGGGGCGTGGTCATCGGGTGATGACCACGCCCCCTAAAACGTCACAGTCCCAGCATGCCCAGGGACTGTGACGGCATAAGGGGGCGGGGTCACCGCCTATATAAGTCAGAGCAGAGCGCACAGAGAGCATTCTAGCCGGGGAGAGCGTCGTGTCAACATCAGGAGAAGAGGGCAGAAGGCAGAAGATTGAAGACCAGGCTCCTCCGCTTTAGCAAAAGAGCGGCAAAAGAGCAGAAGAGAGCGGAGGAGCCCGGCAGAAGATCCGGAGAGCGTGGAGAAGAACCGGAGAGACCCCCGAGGTCGGAAGAAGACCCCCGGAGCTGTCTAATAAAATGCTTTAAAAATCTGTGTAGTGTTTTTTTTTAAATTGACACTTTTTTCCTAGGTGAATGGGTAGGGGTACGCTGTACCCCATACTCATTCACATAGGGTGGGGGGCCGGGATCTGGGGGCTCCCTTATTAAAGGGGGCTCCCGGATTCCGATAAGCCCCCCGCCCGCAGACCCCGACAACCAACGGCCAGGGTTGTCGGGAAGAGGCCCTTGTCCTCATCAACATGGGGACAAGGTGCTTTGGGGTGGGGGGGCCGCAGCGCGCCCCCCTCCCCCAAGGCACCACCCCCCATGTTGAGGGCATGCGGCCTGGTACGGTTCAGGAGGGGGGGGGGCGCTCGCTCGTCCCCACCCCCATTCCTGTCCGGCCGGGCTGCGTGCTCGGATAAGGGTCTGGTATGGATTGGGGGCGACCCCCCACGCCGTTTTTTCGGCGTAGGGGGTTCCCCTCAAGGTCCATACCAGACCCAAGGGCCTGGTATGCCCCTGGAGGGGGAACCCATGCCGGTTTTTTATTTAAAATTTGGCGCGGAGTTCCCCCCTAAAGATTCATACCAAACACAGTGCCGGCATTGGCGGGGATCCAAGTCGGATCCCCGTTCATTGAAAGTCGGACACATGCCGGCTTCATGTCGCAGGGCAAAGTCGGATCCAAAGTAGGACGGCTGTCGTGTCGCACCAGTGTGAACCCAGCCTCAGGCTGGGTTCACACTGGTGCGACACGACAGCCGTCCTACTTTGGATCCGACTTTGCCCTGCGACATGAAGCCGGCATGTGTCCGATTTTCAATGAACGGGGATCCGACTTGGATCCCCGCCAATGCCCGGCACTGTGTTTGGTATGAATCTTTAGGGGGAACTCCGCGCCAAATTTTAAATAAAAAACCGGCATGGGTTCCCCCTCCAAGAGCATACCAGGCCCTTGGGTCTGGTATGGACCTTGAGGGGAACCCCCTACGCCGATAAAAACGGCGTGGGGGTCCCCCCCAATCCATACCAGACCCTTATCCGAGCACGCAGCCCGGCCGGACAGGAATGGGGGTGGGGACGAGCAAGCGCCCCCCCCCTCCTGAACCGTACCAGGCCGCATGCCCTCAACATGGGGGGTTGGTGCCTTGGGGGAGGGGGCGCGCTGCGGCCCCCCACCCCAAAGCACCTTGTCCCCATGTTGATGAGGACAAGGGCCTCTTCCCGACAACCCTGGCCGTTGGTTGTCGGGGTCTGCGGGCGGAGGGCTTATCGGAATCCAGGAGCCCCCTTTAATAAGGGGGCCCCCAGATCCCGGCCCCCCACCCTATGTGAATGAGTATGGGGTACATGGTACCCCTACCCATTCACCTAGGGAAGTGTCAATAAAAAAAAACCACAGTACACAGGTTTCAAAATTAATTTATTGGGCAGCTCCGGTATCTTCTTCCGACTTCTCCCGGTGTTCCGCCTCTTCTCCCGGGCCCCGCCGCTATCTTCTTCCAGCTCTATTGCCAGCGAGGGGCCCGGTCTGCTGCCGCTGTCTTGTCGCCGCTGTCTCGCCGCTTCTTCTCTTCATCTCTTCTTCCGATGTTGACACGACGCTCTCCCCGGCTGGAATGCTCTCTGTGCGCTCTGCTCTGACTTATATAGGCGGTGACCCCGCCCCCTTATGCCGTCACAGTCTCTGGGCATGCTGGGACTGTGACGGCATAAGGGGGCGTGGTCATCGGGTGATGACCACGCCCCCTAAAACGTCACAGTCCCAGCATGCCCAGGGACTGTGACGGCATAA